>NC_092111.1:51844-351844 GCF_045679555.1 Salvelinus alpinus | reverse complement strand
TCGTTAGGGTGCGTCGTTAGGGTGCGTCGTTAGGGTGCGATACTGTGTGTCGTTAGGGTGCGTCGTTAGGGTTCGTCAGAGTGTGTTGTGTCGTCAGGGTGCGTTGTTAGGGTGCGTCAGGGTGCGTCGTTAGGGTGTGTCAGGGTGCGTCGTTAGGGTGCGATAGGGTGCGTCGTTAGGGTGCGTCGTTAGGGTGCGATAGGGTGCGTCGTTAGGGTGCGTCGTTAGGGTTCGTCAGGGTGCGTTGTGTCGTCAGGGTGCGTTGTTAGGGTGCGTCAGGGTGCGTCGTTAGGGTGCGTCAGGGTGCGTCGTTAGGGTGCGTCGTTTGGGTTCGTCAGGGTGCGTCGTTAGGGTGCGTCACGGTGCGTCGTTAGGGTTCGTCAGGGTGCGTTGTGTCGTCAGGGTGCTTTGTTAGGGTGTGTCAGGGTGCGTCGTTAGGGTTCGTCAGGGTGCGTCGTTAGGGTGCGTCAGGGTGCGTCGTTAGGGTTCGTCAGGGTGCGTTGTGTCGTCAGGGTGCGTTGTTAGGGTGTGTCAGGGTGCGTCGTTAGGGTGCGATAAGGTGCGTCGTTAGGGTGCGTCGTTAGGGTGCGTCAGGGTGCGTCGTTAGGGTGCGATAGGGTGCGTCGTTAGGGTGCGTCGTTAGGGTTCGTCAGGGTGCGTCGTTAGGGTGCGTCGTTAGGGTGCGTCGTTAGGGTGCGATACTGTGCGTCGTTAGGGTGCGTCGTTAGGGTTCGTCAGGGTGTGTTGTGTCGTCAGGGTGCGTTGTTAGGGTGCGTCAGGGTGCGTCGTTAGGGTGTGTCAGGGTGCGTCGTTAGGGTGCGATAGGGTGCGTCGTTAGGGTGCGTCGTTAGGGTGCGATAGGGTGCGTCGTTAGGGTGCGTCGTTAGGGTTCGTCAGGGTGCGTTGTGTCGTCAGGGTGCGTTGTTAGGGTGCGTCAGGGTGCGTCGTTAGGGTGTGTCAGGGTGCGTCGTTAGGGTGCGTCGTTTGGGTTCGTCAGGGTGCGTCGTTAGGGTGCGTCACGGTGCGTCGTTAGGGTTCGTCAGGGTGCGTCGTTAGGGTGCGTCAGGGTGCGTCGTTAGGGTGCGTCAGGGTGCGTCGTTAGGGTTCGTCAGGGTGCGTTGTGTCGTCAGGGTGCGGTGTTAGGGTGCGTCAGGGTGCGTCGTTAGGGTGCGTCAGGGTGCGTCGTTAGGGTGCGATAGGGTGCGTCGTTAGGGTGCGTCGTTAGGGTGCGTCGTTAGGGTTCGTCAGGGTGCTTTGTGTCGTCAGGGTGCGTTGTTAGTGTGCGTCAGGGTGCGTTGTTAGGGTGTGTCAGGGTGCGTCATTAGGGTGCGATAGGGTGCGTCGTTAGGGTGCGTCGTTAGGGCGCGTTGTTTCGTTAGGGTGCGTTGTTAGGGTTCGTCAGGGTGCGTCGTTAGGGTGTGTCAGGGTGCGTCGTTAAGGTTCGTCAGGGTGCGTCGTTAGGGTGCGTCAGGGTGCGTTGTGTCGTCAGGGTGCGTCGTTAGGGTGCGTCAGGGTGCGTCGTTAGGGTGCGTCAGGGTGCGTCGTTAGGGTGCGATAGGGTGCGTCGTTAGGGTGCGTCGTTAGGGTGCGATAGGGTGCGTCGTTAGGGTGCGTCGTTAGGGTTCGTCAGGGTGCGTTGTGTCGTCAGGGTGCGTTGTTAGGGTGCGTCAGGGTGCGTCGTTAGGGTGTGTCAGGGTGCGTCGTTAGGGTGCGATAGGGTGGGTCGTTAGGGTGCGTCGTTAGGGCGCGTTGTTTCGTTAGGGTGCGTTGTTAGGGTTCGTCAGGGTGCGTCGTTAGGGTGTGTCAGGGTGCGTCGTTAGGGTTCGTCAGGGTGCGTCGTTAGGGTGCGTCAGGGTGCGTTGTGTCGTCAGGGTGCGTCGTTAGGGTGCGTCAGGGTGCGTCGTTAGGGTGCGTCAGGGTGCGTCGTTAGGGTGCGTCGTTAGGGTGCGATAGGGTGCGTCGTTAGGGTTCGTTAGGGTTCGTCAGGGTGCGTTGTGTCGTCAGGGTGCGTTGTTAGGGTGCGTCAGGGTGCGTTGTTAGGGTGTGTCAGGGTGCGTCGTTAGGGTGCGATAGGGTGCGTCGTTAGGGTGCGTCGTTAGGGCGCGTTGTTTCGTTAGGGTGCGTTGTTAGGGTTCGTCAGGGTGCGTCGTTAGGGTGTGTCAGGGTGCGTCGTTAGGGTTCGTCAGGGTGCGTCGTTAGGGTGCGTCAGGGTGCGTTGTGTCGTCAGGGTGCGTTGTTAGGGTGCGTCAGGGTGCGTCGTTAGGGTGCGTCATTAGGGTGCGATACTGTGCGTCGTTAGGGTGCGTCGTTAGGGTTCGTCAGGGTGTGTTGTGTTGTCAGGGTGCGTTGTTAGGGTGCGTCAGGGTGCGTCGTTAGGGTGTGTCAGGGTGCGTCGTTAGGGTGCGATAGGGTGCGTCGTTAGGGTGCGTCGTTAGGGTGCGATAGGGTGCGTCGTTAGGGTGCGTCGTTAGGGTTCGTCAGGGTGCGTTTTGTCGTCAGGGTGCGTTGTTAGGGTGCGTCAGGGAGTGTCGTTAGGGTGCGTCAGGGTGCGTCGTTAGGGTGCGTCAGGGTGCGTCGTTAGGGTGCGTCAGGGTGCGTTGTGTCGTCAGGGTGCGTCGTTAGGGTGCGTCAGGGTGCGTCGTTAGGGTGCGTCAGGGTGCGTCGTTAGGGTTCGTCAGGGTGCGTCCTGTCGTTAGGGTGCGTCGTTAGGGTTCGTCAGGGTGCGTCGTTAGGGTGTGTCAGGGTGCGTCGTTAGGGTGCGTCAGGGTGCGTTGTTAGGGCTCGTCAGGGTGCGTTGTGTCGTCAGGGTGCGTTGTTAAGGTGTGTCTGGGTGCGTCGTTAGGGTGCGATAGGGTGCGTCGTTAGGGTGCGTCGTTAGGGTGCGATAGGGTGCGTCGTTAGGGTGCGTCGTTAGGGTTCGTCAGGGTGCGTTGTGTCGTCAGGGTGCGTTGTTAGGGTGCGTCAGGGTGCGTTGTTAGGGTGTGTCAGGGTGCGTCGTTAGGGTGCGATAGGGTGCGTCGTTAGGGTGCGTCGTTAGGGCGCGTTGTTTCGTTAGGGTGCGTTGTTAGGGTTCGTCAGGGTGCGTCGTTAGGGTGTGTCAGGGTGCGTCGTTAGGGTTCGTCAGGGTGCGTCGTTAGGGTGCGTCAGGGTGCGTTGTGTCGTCAGGGTGCGTCGTTAGGGTGCGTCAGGGTGCGTCGTTAGGGTGCGTCATTAGGGTGCGATACTGTGCGTCGTTAGGGTGCGTCGTTAGGGTTCGTCAGGGTGTGTTGTGTTGTCAGGGTGCGTTGTTAGGGTGCGTCAGGGTGCGTCGTTAGGGTGCGTCAGGGTGCGTCGTTAGGGTGCGTCAGGGTGCGTCGTTAGGGTGCGATAGGGTGCGTCGTTAGGGTGCGTCGTTAGGGTTCGTCAGGGTGCGTTTTGTCGTCAGGGTGCGTTGTTAGGGTGCGTCAGGGAGTGTCGTTAGGGTGCGTCAGGGTGCGTCGTTAGGGTGCGTCAGGGTGCGTCGTTAGGGTGCGTCAGGGTGCGTCGTTAGGGTGCGTCAGGGTGCGTTGTGTCGTCAGGGTGCGTCATTAGGGTGCGTCAGGGTGCGTCGTTAGGGTGCGTCAGGGTGCGTCGTTAGGGTTCGTCAGGGTGCGTCCTGTCGTTAGGGTGCGTCGTTAGGGTTCGTCAGGGTGCGTCGTTAGGGTGTGTCAGGGTGCGTCGTTAGGGTGCGTCAGGGTGCGTTGTTAGGGCTCGTCAGGGTGCGTTGTGTCGTCAGGGTGCGTTGTTAAGGTGTGTCTGGGTGCGTCGTTAGAGTGCGATAGGGTGCGTCGTTAGGGTTCGTCAGGGTGCGTCGTTAGGGTTCGTCAGGGTGCGTCGTCAGGGTGCGTTTTGTTGTCAGGGTGCGTTGTTAGGGTGCGTCAGGGTGCGTCGTTAGGGTGCGTCAGGGTGCGTTGTGTCGTCAGGGTGCGTCGTTAGGGTGCGTCAGGGTGCGTCGTTAGGGTGCGTCATTAGGGTGCGATACTGTGCGTCGTTAGGGTGCGTCGTTAGGGTTCGTCAGGGTGTGTTGTGTTGTCAGGGTGCGTTGTTAGGGTGCGTCAGGGTGCGTCGTTAGGGTGTGTCAGGGTGCGTCGTTAGGGTGCGATAGGGTGCGTCGTTAGGGTGCGTCGTTAGGGTGCGATAGGGTGCGTCGTTAGGGTGCGTCGTTAGGGTTCGTCAGGGTGCGTTTTGTCGTCAGGGTGCGTTGTTAGGGTGCGTCAGGGTGTGTCGTTAGGGTGCGTCAGGGTGCGTCGTTAGGGTGCGTCAGGGTGCGTCGTTAGGGTGCGTCAGGGTGCGTCGTTAGGGTGCGTCAGGGTGCGTTGTGTCGTCAGGGTGCGTCATTAGGGTGCGTCAGGGTGCGTCGTTAGGGTGCGTCAGGGTGCGTCGTTAGGGTTCGTCAGGGTGCGTCCTGTCGTTAGGGTGCGTCGTTAGGGTTCGTCAGGGTGCGTCGTTAGGGTGTGTCAGGGTGCGTCGTTAGGGTGCGTCAGGGTGCGTTGTTAGGGCTCGTCAGGGTGCGTTGTGTCGTCAGGGTGCGTTGTTAAGGTGTGTCTGGGTGCGTCGTTAGAGTGCGATAGGGTGCGTCGTTAGGGTTCGTCAGGGTGCGTCGTTAGGGTTCGTCAGGGTGCGTCGTCAGGGTGCGTTTTGTTGTCAGGGTGCGTTGTTAGGGTGCGTCAGGGTGCGTCGTTAGGGTGTGTCAGGGTGCGTCGTTAGGGTGCGATAGGGTGCATCGTTAGGGTGCGTCGTTAGGGTGCGATAGGGTGCGTCGTTAGGGTGCGTCGTTAGGGTTCGTCAGGGTGCGTTGTGTCGTCATGGTGCGTTGTTAGGGTGCGTCAGGGTGCGTCGTTAGGGTGTGTCAGGGTGCGTCGTTAGGGTGCGATAGGGTGCGTCGTTAGGGTGCGTCGTTAGGGCGCGTTGTTTCGTTAGGGTGCGTTGTTAGGGTTCGTCAGGGTGCGTCGTTAGGGTGTGTCAGGGTGCATCGTTAGGGTTCGTCAGGGTGCGTCGTTAGGGTGCGTCAGGGTGCGTTGTGTCGTCAGGGTGCGTCATTAGGGTGCGTCAGGGTGCGTCGTTAGGGTGCGTCAGGGTGCGTCGTTAGGGTTCGTCAGGGTGCGTTGTGTCGTCAGGGTGCGTCGTTAGGGTGCGTCAGGGTGCGTCGTTAGGGTGCGTCAGGGTGCGTCGTTAGGGTTCGTCAGGGTGCGTTGTGTCGTCAGGGTGCGTTGTTAGGGTGCGTCAGGGTGCGTCGTTAGGGTGTGTCAGGGTGCGTCGTTAGGGTGCGATAGGGTGCGTCATTAGGGTGCGTCGTTAGGGTGCGATAGGGTGCGTTGTTAGGGTGCGTTGTTAGGGTTCGTCAGGGTGCGTTGTGTCGTCAGGGTGCGTTGTTAGTGTGCGTCAGGGTGCGTCGTTAGGGTGTGTCAGGGTGCGTCGTTAGGGTGCGATAGGGTGCGTCGTTAGGGTGCGTCGTTAGGGCGCGTTGTGTCGTTAGGGTGCGGTGTTAGGGTTCGTCAGGTTGCGTCGTTAGGGTGTGTCAGGGTGCGTCGTTAGGGTTCGTCAGGGTGCGTCGTTAGGGTGTGTCAGGGTGCGTTGTGTTGTCAGGGTGCGTTGTTAGGGTGCGTCAGGGTGCGTCGTTAGGGTGCGTCAGGGTGCGTCCTGTCGTTAGGGTGCGTCGTTAGGGATCGTCAGGGTGCGTCGTTAGGGTTCGTCAGGGTAAGTTGTGTCGTCAGGGTGCGTTGTTAAGGTGTGTCAGGGTGCGTCGTTAGAGTGCGATAGGGTGCGTCGTTAGGGTTCGTCAGGGTAAGTTGTGTCGTCAGGGTGCGTTGTTAAGGTGTGTCAGGGTGCGTCGTTAGAGTGCGATAGGGTGCGTCGTTAGGGTTCGTCAGGGTGCGTTGTGTCGTCAGGGTGCGTTGTTAAGGTGTGTCAGGGTGCGTCGTTAGAGTGCGATAGGGTGCGTCGTTAGGGTTCGTCAGGGTGCGTTGTGTCGTCAGGGTGCGTTGTTAGGGTGCGTCAGGGTGCGTCGTTAGGGTGCGTCAGGGTGCGTCGTTAGGGTTCGTCAGGGTAAGTTGTGTCGTCAGGGTGCGTTGTTAAGGTGTGTCAGGGTGCGTCGTTAGAGTGCGATAGGGTGCGTCGTTAGGGTTCGTCAGGGTGCGTTGTGTCGTCAGGGTGCGTTGTTAGGGTGCGTCAGGGTGCGTCGTTAGGGTGTGTCAGGGTGCGTCGTTAGGGTGCGATAGGGTGCGTCGTTAGCGTTCGTCAGGGTGCGTTTTGTCGTCAGGGTGCGTTGTTAGGGTGCGTCAGGGTGCGTCGTTAGGGTGTGTCAGGGTGCGTCGTTAGGGTGCGATAGGGTGCGTCGTTAGGGTGCGTCGTTAGGGTGCGATAGGGTGCGTCGTTCGGGTGCGTCGTTAGGGTTCGTCAGGGTGCGTTGTGTCGTCAGGGTGCGTTGTTAGGGTGCGTCAGGGTGCGTTGTTAGGGTGTGTCAGGGTGCGTCGTTAGGGTGCGTCGTTAGGGCGCGTTGTTTCGTTAGGGTGCGTTGTTAGGGTTCGTCAGGGTGCGTCGTTAGGGTGTGTCAGGGTGCGTCGTTAGGGTTCGTCAGGGTGCGTCGTTAGGGTGCGTCAGGGTGCGTTGTGTCGTCAGGGTGTGTCGTTAGGGTGCGTCAGGGTGCGTCGTTAGGGTGGTCAGGGTGCGTCGTTAGGGTGCGTCCTGTCGTTAGGGTGCGTCGTTAGGGTTCGTCGTTAGGGTTCGTCAGGGTGCGTTGTGTCGTCAGGGTGCGTTGTTAGGGTGCGTCAGGGTGCGTCGTTAGGGTGCGTCAGGGTGCGTCCTGTTGTTAGGGTGCGTCGTTAGGGTTCGTCAGGGTGCGTCGTTAGGGTGCGTCAGGGTGCGTCGTTAGGGTGCGTCAGGGTGCGTCGTTAGGGTTCGTCAGGGCGCGTCGTTAGGGTGCGTCAGGGTGCGTCGTTAGGGTGCGTCAGGTTGCGTCGTTAGGGTTCGTCAGGGTGCGTTGTGTCGTCAGGGTGCGTTGTTAGGGTGCGTCAGGGTGCGTCGTTAGGGTGCGTCAGGGTGCGTCCTGTCGTTAGGGTGCGTTGTTAGGGTGCGTCAGGGTGCGTCGTTAGGGTGCGATAAGGTGCGTCGTTAGGGTGCGTCGTTAGGGTGCGTCAGGGTGCGTTGTTAGGGTGTGTCAGGGTGCGTCGTTAGAGTGCGATAGGGTGCGTCGTTAGGGTTCGTCAGGGTGCGTTGTGTCGTCAGGGTGCGTTGTTAGGGTGCGTCAGGGTGCGTCGTTAGGGTGCGTCAGGGTGCGTCGTTAGGGTTCGTCAGGGTAAGTTGTGTCGTCAGGGTGCGTTGTTAAGGTGTGTCAGGGTGCGTCGTTAGAGTGCGATAGGGTGCGTCGTTAGGGTTCGTCAGGGTGCGTTGTGTCGTCAGGGTGCGTTGTTAGGGTGCGTCAGGGTGCGTCGTTAGGGTGCGTCAGGGTGCGTCGTTAGGGTTCGTCAGGGTGCGTCATTAGGGTTCGTCAGGGTGCGTCGTTAGGGTGCGTCAGGGTGTGTCGTTAGGGTGCGTCAGGGTGCGTCGTTAGGGTTCGTCAGGGTGCGTTGTGTCGTCAGGGTGCTTTGTTAGGGTGTGTCAGGGTGCGTCGTTAGGGTTCGTCAGGGTGCGTCGTTAGGGTGCGTCAGGGTGCGTCGTTAGGGTGCGTCAGGGTGCGTCGTTAGGGTTCGTCAGGGTGCGTTGTGTCGTCAGGGTGCGTTGTTAGGGTGTGTCAGGGTGCGTCGTTAGGGTGCGATAAGGTGCGTCGTTAGGGTGCGTCGTTAGGGTGCGTCAGGGTGCGTTGTTAGGGTGCGATAGGGTGCGTCGTTAGGGTGCGTCGTTAGGGTTCGTCAGGGTGCGTCGTTAGGGTGCGTCAGGGTGCGTCGTTAGGGTTCGTCAAGGTGCGTCGTTAGGGTGCGTCAGGGTGCGTCGTTAGGGTGCGTCAGGGTGCGTCGTTAGGGTTCGTCAGGGTGTGTTGTGTCGTCAGGGTGCGTTGTTAGGGTGCGTCAGGGTGCGTCGTTAGGGTGTGTCACGGTGCGTCGTTAGGGTGCGATAGGGTGAGTCGTTAGGGTGCGTCGTTAGGGTGCGATAGGGTGCGTCGTTAGGGTGCGTCGTTAGGGTGCGTCAGGGTGCGTTTTGTTGTCAGGGGGCGTCGTTAGGGTGCGTCAGGGTGCGTCGTTAGGGTGCTTCAGGGTGCGTCGTTAGGGTTCGTCAGGGTGCGTTGTGTCGTCAGGGTGCGTTGTTAGGGTGTGTCAGGGTGCGTCGTTAGGGTGCGTCAGGGTGCGTCATTAGGGTTCGTCAGGGTGCGTCGTTAGGGTGCGTCAGGGTGTGTCGTTAGGGTGCGTCAGGGTGCGTCGTTAGGGTGCGTCAGGGTGCGTCGTTAGGGTGCGTCAGGGTGCGTCGTTAGGGTGCGTCAGGGTGCGTCGTTAGGGTTCGTCAGGGTGCGTCGTTAGGGTGCGTCAGGGTGCGTCGTTAGGGTGCGTCAGGGTGCGTCGTTAGGGTTCGTCAGGGTGCGTTGTGTCGTCAGGGTGCTTTGTTAGGGTGTGTCAGGGTGCGTCGTTAGGGTTCGTCAGGGTGCGTCGTTAGGGTGCGTCAGGGTGCGTCGTTAGGGTGCGTCAGGGTGCGTCGTTAGGGTTCGTCAGGGTGCGTTGTGTCGTCAGGGTGCGTTGTTAGGGTGTGTCAGGGTGCGTCGTTAGGGTGCGATAAGGTGCGTCGTTAGGGTGCGTCGTTAGGGTGCGTCAGGGTGCGTTGTTAGGGTGCGATAGGGTGCGTCGTTAGGGTGCGTCGTTAGGGTTCGTCAGGGTGCGTCGTTAGGGTGCGTCAGGGTGCGTCGTTAGGGTTCGTCAAGGTGCGTCGTTAGGGTGCGTCAGGGTGCGTCGTTAGGGTGCGTCAGGGTGCGTCGTTAGGGTTCGTCAGGGTGTGTTGTGTCGTCAGGGTGCGTTGTTAGGGTGCGTCAGGGTGCGTCGTTAGGGTGTGTCACGGTGCGTCGTTAGGGTGCGATAGGGTGAGTCGTTAGGGTGCGTCGTTAGGGTGCGATAGGGTGCGTCGTTAGGGTGCGTCGTTAGGGTGCTTCAGGGTGCGTTTTGTTGTCAGGGGGCGTCGTTAGGGTGCGTCAGGGTGCGTCGTTAGGGTGCTTCAGGGTGCGTCGTTAGGGTTCGTCAGGGTGCGTTGTGTCGTCAGGGTGCGTTGTTAGGGTGTGTCAGGGTGCGTCGTTAGGGTTCGTCAGGGTGCGTCGTTAGGGTGCGTCAGGGTGCGTCGTTAGGGTGCGTCAGGGTGCGTCGTTAGGGTTCGTCAGGGTGCGTTGTGTCATCAGGGTGCGTTGTTAGGGTGTGTCAGGGTGCGTCGTTAGGGTGCGATAGGGTGCGTCGTTAGGGGGCGTCGTTAGGGTGCGTCAGGGTGCGTCGTTAGGGTGCGATAGGGTCCGTCGTTAGGGTGCGTCGTTAGGGTTCGTCAGGGTGCGTCGTTAGGGTGCGTCGTTAGGGTTCGTCAGGGTGCGTCGTTAAGGTGCGTCAGGGTGCGTCGTTAGGGTGCATCGTTAGGGTGCGTCAGGGTGCTTCGTTAGGGTGCGTCCTGTCGTTAGGGTGCGTTGTTAGGGTGCATCAGGGTGCGTCGTTAGGGTGCGTCAGGGTGCGTCCTGTTGTTAGGGTGCGTCGTTAGGGTTCGTCAGGGTGCGTCGTTAGGGTGCGTCAGGGTGCGTCGTTAGGGTGCGTCAGGGTGCGTCGTTAGGGTTCGTCAGGGCGCGTCGTTAGGGTGCGTCAGGGTGCGTCGTTAGGGTGCGTCAGGGTGCGTAGTTAGGGTTCGTCAGGGTGCGTTGTGTCGTCAGGGTGCGTTGTTAGAGTGCGTCAGGGTGCGTCGTTAGGGTGCGTCAGGGTGCGTCCTGTCGTTAGGGTGCGTTGTTAGGGTGCGTCAGGGTGCGTCGTTAGGGTGCGTCAGGGTGCGTCCTGTTGTTAGGGTGCGTCGTTAGGGTTCGTCAGGGTGCGTCGTTAGGGTGCGATAGGGTGCGTCGTTAGGGTTCGTCAGGGTGCGTTGTGTCATCAGGGTGCGTTGTTAGGGTGCGTCAGGGTGCGTTGTTAGGGTGCGTCAGGGTGCGTCGTTAGGGTTAGGGTATGCTGTGTCGTCAGGGTGCGTTGTTAAGGTGTGTCAGGGTGCGTCGTTAGAGTGCGATAGGGTGCGTCGTTAGGGTTCGTCAGGGTGCGTTGTGTCGTCAGGGTGCGTTGTTAGGGTGCGTCAGGGTGCGTCGTTAGGGTGCGTCAGGGTGTGTCGTTAGGGTGCGTCAGGGTGCGTCGTTAGGGTTCGTCAGGGTGCGTTGTGTCGTCAGGGTGCTTTGTTAGGTGTGCGTCGTTAGGGTGCGTCAGGGTGCGTCGTTAGGGTACGTCAGGGTGCGTCGTTAGGGTTCGTCAGGGTGCGCGTTGTGTCGTCAGGGTGCGTTGTTAGGGTGTGTCAGGGTGCGTCGTTAGGGTGCGATAAGGTGCGTCGTTAGGGTGCGTCGTTAGGGTGCGTCAGGGTGCGTTGTTAGGGTGCGATAGGGTGCGTCGTTAGGGTGCGTCGTTAGGGTTCGTCAGGGTGCGTCGTTAGGGTGCGTCAGGGTGCGTCGTTAGGGTTCGTCAGGGTGCGTCGTTAGGGTGCGTCAGGGTGCGTCGTTAGGGTGCGTCAGGGTGCGTCGTTAGGGTTCGTCAGGGTGTGTTGTGTCGTCAGGGTGCGTTGTTAGGGTGCGTCAGGGTGCGTCGTTAGGGTGCGTCACGGTGCGTCGTTAGGGTGCGATAGGGTGAGTCGTTAGGGTGCGTCGTTAGGGTGCGATAGGGTGCGTCGTTAGGGTGCGTCGTTAGGGTGCTTCAGGGTGCGTTTTGTTGTCAGGGGGCGTCGTTAGGGTGCGTCAGGGTGCGTCGTTAGGGTGCTTCAGGGTGCGTCGTTAGGGTTCGTCAGGGTGCGTTGTGTCGTCAGGGTGCGTTGTTAGGGTGTGTCAGGGTGCGTCGTTAGGGTTCGTCAGGGTGCGTCGTTAGGGTGCGTCAGGGTGCGTCGTTAGGGTGCGTCAGGGTGCGTCGTTAGGGTTCGTCAGGGTGCGTTGTGTCATCAGGGTGCGTTGTTAGGGTGTGTCAGGGTGCGTCGTTAGGGTGCGATAGGGTGCGTCGTTAGGGGGCGTCGTTAGGGTGCGTCAGGGTGCGTCGTTAGGGTGCGATAGGGTCCGTCGTTAGGGTGCGTCGTTAGGGTTCGTCAGGGTGCGTCGTTAGGGTGCGTCGTTAGGGTTCGTCAGGGTGCGTCGTTAGGGTGCGTCAGGGTGCGTCGTTAGGGTGCATCGTTAGGGTGCGTCAGGGTGCTTCGTTAGGGTGCGTCCTGTCGTTAGGGTGCGTTGTTAGGGTGCATCAGGGTGCGTCGTTAGGGTGCGTCAGGGTGCGTCCTGTTGTTAGGGTGCGTCGTTAGGGTTCGTCAGGGTGCGTCGTTAGGGTGCGTCAGGGTGCGTCGTTAGGGTGCGTCAGGGTGCGTCGTTAGGGTTCGTCAGGGCGCGTCGTTAGGGTGCGTCAGGGTGCGTCGTTAGGGTGCGTCAGGGTGCGTCGTTAGGGTTCGTCAGGGTGCGTTGTGTCGTCAGGGTGCGTTGTTAGAGTGCGTCAGGGTGCGTCGTTAGGGTGCGTCAGGGTGCGTCCTGTCGTTAGGGTGCGTTGTTAGGGTGCGTCAGGGTGCGTCGTTAGGGTGCGTCAGGGTGCGTCCTGTCGTTAGGGTGCGTCGTTAGGGTTCGTCAGGGTGCGTCGTTAGGGTGCGATAGGGTGCGTCGTTAGGGTTCGTCAGGGTGCGTTGTGTCATCAGGGTGCGTTGTTAGGGTGCGTCAGGGTGCGTCGTTAGGGTGCGTCAGGGTGCGTCGTTAGGGTTCGTCAGGGTAAGTTGTGTCGTCAGGGTGCGTTGTTAAGGTGTGTCAGGGTGCGTCGTTAGAGTGCGATAGGGTGCGTCGTTAGGGTGCGTTGTGTCGTCAGGGTGCGTTGTTAGGGTGCGTCAGGGTGCATCGTTAGGGTGCGTCAGGGTGTGTCGTTAGGGTGCGTCAGGGTGCGTCGTTAGGGTTCGTCAGGGTGCGTTGTGTCGTCAGGGTGCTTTGTTAGGGTGTGTCAGGGTGCGTCGTTAGGGTGCGTCAGGGTGCGTCGTTAGGGTGCGTCAGGGTGCGTCGTTAGGGTGCGTCAGGGTGCGTCGTTAGGGTTCGTCAGGGTGCGTTGTGTCGTCAGGGTGCGTTGTTAGGGTGTGTCAGGGTGCGTCGTTAGGGTGCGATAAGGTGCGTCGTTAGGGTGCGTCGTTAGGGTGCGTCAGGGTGTGTTGTTAGGGTGCGATAGGGTGCGTCGTTAGGGTGCGTCGTTAGGGTTCATTAGGGTGCGTCGTTAGGGTGCGTCAGGGTGCGTCGTTAGGGTTCGTCAGGGTGCGTCGTTAGGCTGCGTCAGGGTGCGTCGTTAGGGTGCGTCAGGGTGCGTCGTTAGGGTTCGTCAGGGTGTGTTGTGTCGTCAGGGTGCGTTGTTAGGGTGCGTCAGGGTGCGTCGTTAGGGTGTGTCACGGTGCGTCGTTAGGGTAGGGTGCGTCGTCAGGGTGCGTCGTTAGGGTGCGCTAGGGTGCGTCGTTAGGGTGCGTCGTTAGGGTGCGTCAGGGTGCGTCGTTAGGGTTCGTCAGGGTGCGTTGTGTCGTCAGGGTGCGTTGTTAGGGTGTGTCAGGGTGCGTCGTTAGGGTTCGTCAGGGTGCGTCGTTAGGGTGCGTCAGGGTGCGTCGTTAGGGTGCGTCAGGGTGCGTCGTTAGGGTTCGTCAGGGTGCGTTGTGTCGTCAGGGTGCGTTGTTAGGGTGTGTCGGGGTGCGTCGTTAGGGTGCGTCAGGGTGCGTCGTTAGGGTGCGTCAGGGTGCGTCGTTAGGGTGCGTCAGGGTGCGTCGTTAGGGTTCGTCAGGGTGCGTCGTTAGGGTGCGTCAGGGTGCGTCGTTAGGGTGCGTCAGGGTGCGTCGTTAGGGTTCGTCAGGGTGCGTTGTGTCGTCAGGGTGCGTTGTTAGGGTGCGTCAGGGTGCGTCGTTAGGGTGCGTCAGGGTGCGTCCTGTCGTTAGGGTGCGTTGTTAGGGTGCGTCAGGGTGCGTCGTTAGGGTGCGTCAGGGTGCGTCCTGTTGTTAGGGTGCGTCGTTAGGGTTCGTCAGGGTGCGTCGTTAGGGTGCGTCAGGGTGCGTCGTTAGGGTGCGTCAGGGTGCGTCGTTAGGGTTCGTCAGGGTGCGTCGTTAGGGTGCGTCAGTGTGCGTCCTGTTGTTAGGGTGCGTCGTTAGGGTTCGTCAGGGTGCGTCGTTAGGGTGCGTCAGGGTGCGTCGTTAGGGTGCGTCAGGGTGCGTCGTTAGGGTTCGTCAGTGTGCGTCCTGTTGTTAGGGTGCGTCGTTAGGGTTCGTCAGGGTGCGTCGTTAGGGTGCGTCAGGGTGCTTTGTTAGGGTGCGTCAGGGAGCGTTGTGTCGTCAGGGTGCTTTGTTAGGGTGCGTCAGGGTGCGTCGTTAGGGTTCGTCAGGGTGCGTCGTTAGGGTGCGTCAGGGTGCGTTGTTAGGTTGCGTCAGGGTGCGTCGTTAGGGTTCGTCAGGGTGCGTTGTGTCGTCAGGGTGCGTTGTTAGGGTGTGTCAGGGTGCGTCGTTGGGGTGCGATAAGGTGCGTCGTTAGGGTGCGTCGTTAGGGTGCGTCAGGGTGCGTTGTTAGGGTGCGATAGGGTGCGTCGTTAGGGTGCGTCGTTAGGGTTCGTCAGGGTGCGTCGTTAGGGTGCGTCAGGGTGCGTCGTTAGGGTTCGTCAAGGTGCGTCGTTAGGGTGCGTCAGGGTGCGTCGTTAGGGTTCGTCAGGGTGTGTTGTGTCGTCAGGGTGCGTTGTTAGGGTGCGTCAGGGTGCGTCGTTAGGGTGTGTCACGGTGCGTCGTTAGGGTGCGATAGGGTGCGTCGTTAGGGTGCGTCGTTAGGGTGCGATAGGGTGCGTCGTTAGGGTGCGTCGTTAGGGTGCGTCAGGGTGCGTTTTGTTGTCAGGGGGCGTCGTTAGGGTGCGTCAGGGTGCGTCGTTAGGGTGCGTCAGGGTGCGTCGTTAGGGTTCGTCAGGGTGCGTTGTGTCGTCAGGGTGCGTTGTTAGAGTGTGTCAGGGTGCGTCGTTAGGGTTCGTCAGGGTGCGTCGTTAGGGTGCGTCAGGGTGCGTCGTTAGGGTGCGTCAGGGTGCGTCGTTAGGGTTCGTCAGGGTGCGTTGTGTCATCAGGGTGCGTTGTTAGGGTGTGTCAGGGTGCGTCGTTAGGGTGCGATAGGGTGCGTCGTTAGGGTGCGTCGTTAGGGTGCGTCAGGGTGCGTCGTTAGGGTGCGATAGGGTCCGTCGTTAGGGTGCGTCGTTAGGGTTCCTCAGGGTGCGTCGTTAGGGTGCGTCGTTAGGGTTCGTCAGGGTGCGTCGTTAGGGTGCGTCAGGGTGCGTCGTTAGGGTGCATCGTTAGGGTGCGTCAGGGTGCTTCGTTAGGGTTCGTCAGGGTGCGTCGTTAGGGTGCGTCAGGGTGCGTCGTTAGGGTGCGTCAGGGTGCGTCATTAGGGTTCGTCAGGGTGCGTCGTTAGGGTGCGTCAGGGTGCGTCGTTAGGGTGCGTCAGGGTGCGTCGTTAGGGTGCGTCAGGGTGCGTTGTGTCGTTAGGGTGCGTTGTTAGGGTGCGTCAGGGTGCGTCAGGGTGCGTCCTGTCGTTAGGGTGCATCGTTACGGTGCGTCAGGGTGCGTCGTTAGGGTTCGTCAGGGTGCGTTGTGTCGTCAGGGTGCGTTGTTAGGGTGTTTCAGGGTGCGTCGTTAGGGTGCGTCAGGGTGCGTCGTTAGGGTGCGTCAGGGTGCGTCGTTAGGGTGCGTCAGGGTGCGTCGTTAGGGTGCGTCAGGGTGCGTCGTTAGGGTTCGTCAGGGTGAGTTGTGTCGTCAGGGTGCGTTGTTAGGGTGCGTCAGGGTGCGTCGTTAGGGTGCGTCAGGGTGCGTCGTTAGGGTTCGTCAGGGTGCGTCGTTAGGGTTCGTCAGGGTGCGTTGTGTCGTCAGGGTGCGTTGTTAGGGTGCGTCAGGGTGCGTCGTTAGGGTGCGTCAGGGTGCGTCGTTAGGGTGCGTCAGGGAGCGTCGTTAGGGTTCGTCAGGGTGCGTTGTGTCGTCAGGGTGCGTTGTTAGGGTGTGTCAGGGTGCGTCGTTAGGGTTCGTCAGGGTGCGTCGTTAGGGTGCGTCAGGGTGCGTTGTTAGGGTGTGTCAGGGTGCGTTGTTAGGGTGCGATAGGGTGCGTCGTTAGGGTGCGTCGTTAGGGTGCGTCAGGGTGCGTCGTTAGGGTGCGATAGGGTGCGTCGTTAGGGTGCGTCGTTAGGGTGCGTCGGTGCGTCGTTAGGGTGCGTCGTTAGGGTTCGTCAAGGTGCGTCGTTAGGGTTCGTTAGGGTGCGTCAGGGTGCGTCGTTAGGGTTCGTCAGGGTGCGTCGTTAGGGTGCGTCAGGGTGCGTCGTTAGGGTTCGTCAGGGTGCGTCGTTAGGGTAAGTCAGGGTGCGTCGTTAGGGTGCGTCAGGGTGCGTCTTTAGGGTGCATCGTTAGGGTACGTCAGGGTGCTTCGTTAGGGTTCGACAGGGTGCGTCGTTAGGGTGCGTCAGGGTGCGTCGTTAGGGTGCGTCAGGGTGCGTCGTTAGGGTTCGTCAGGGTGCGTCGTTAGGGTGCGTCAGGGTGCGTCGTTAGGGTTCGTCAAGGTGCGTCGTTAGGGTGCGTCAGGGTGCGTCGTTAGGGTGCGTCAGGGTGCGTCGTTAGGGTTCGTCAGGGTGTGTTGTGTCGTCAGGGTGCGTTGTTAGGGTGCGTCAGGGTGCGTCGTTAGGGTGTGTCACGGTGCGTCGTTAGGGTGCGATAGGGTGCGTCGTTAGGGTGCGTCGTTAGGGTGCGATAGGGTGCGTCGTCAGGGTGCGTCGTTAGGGTGCGTCAGGGTGCGTTTTGTTGTCAGGGGGCGTCGTTAGGGTGCGTCAGGGTGCGTCGTTAGGGTGCGTCGTCAGGGTGCGTTGTGTCGTCAGGGTGCGTTGTTAGGGTGTGTCAGGGTGCGTCGTTAGGGTGCGATAGGGTGCGTCGTTAGGGTGCGTCGTTAGGGTGCGTCAGGGTGCGTCGTTAGGGTGCGATAGGGTCCGTCGTTAGGGTGCGTCGTTAGGGTTCGTCAGGGTGCGTCGTTAGGGTGCGTCGTTAGGGTTCGTCAGGGTGCGTCGTTAGGGTGTGTCAGGGTGCGTTGTTAGGGTTCGTCAGGGTGCGTCGTTAGGGTGCGTCAGGGTGCGTTGTGTTGTCAGGGTGCGTTGTTAGGGTGCGTCAGGGTGCGTCGTTAGGGTGCGTCAGGGTGCGTCCTGTCGTTAGGGTGCGTCGTTAGGGTGCGTCGTTAGGGTTCGTCAGGGTAAGTTGTGTCGTCAGGGTGCGTTGTTAAGGTGTGTCAGGGTGCGTCGTTAGGGTGCGTCAGGGTGCGTCGTTAGGGTTCGTCAGGGTGCGTTGTGTCGTCAGGGTGCGTTGTTAGGGTGTGTCAGGGTGCGTCGTTAGGGTTCGTCAGGGTGCGTCGTTAGGGTGCGTCAGGGTGCGTCGTTAGGGTGCGTCAGGGTGCGTCGTTAGGGTTCGTCAGGGTGCGTTGTGTCGTCAGGGTGCGTTGTTAGGGTGTGATAGGGTGCGTCGTTAGGGTGCGATAGGGTGCGTCGTTAGGGTGCGTCGTTAGGGTGCGTCAGGGTGCGTCGTTAGGGTGCGATAGGGTCCGTCGTTAGGGTGCGTCGTTAGGGTTCGTCAGGGTGCGTCGTTAGGGTGCGTCGTTAGGGTTCGTCAGGGTGCGTCGTTAGGGTGCGTCAGGGTGCGTCGTTAGGGTGCGTCAGGGTGCGTCGTTAGGGTGCGTCAGGGTGCTTCGTTAGGGTTCGTCAGGGTGCGTCGTTAGGGTGCGTCAGGGTGCGTCGTTAGGGTGCGTCAGGGTGCGTCATTAGGGTTCGTCAGGGTGCGTCGTTAGGGTTCGTCAGGGTGCGTCGTTAGGGTGCGTCAGGGTGCGTCGTTAGGGTGCGTCAGGGTGCGTTGTGTCGTTAGGGTGCGTTGTTAGGGTGCGTCAGGGTGCGTCAAGGTGCGTCAGGGTGCGTCCTGTCGTTAGGGTGCATCGTTACGGTGCGTCAGGGTGCGTCGTTAGGGTTCGTCAGGGTGCGTTGTGTCGTCAGGGTGCGTTGTTAGGGTGTTTCAGGGTGCGTCGTTAGGGTGCGTCAGGGTGCGACGTTAGGGTGCGTCAGGGTGCGTCGTTAGGGTGCGTCAGGGTGCGTCGTTAGGGTCGTCAGGGTGCGTCGTTCGTCAGGGTGAGTTGTGTCGTCAGGGTGCGTTGTTAGGGTGCGTCAGGGTGCGTCGTTAGGGTGCGTCAGGGTGCGTCGTTAGGGTTCGTCAGGGTGCGTCGTTAGGGTTCGTCAGGGTGCGTTGTTAGGGTGCGTCAGGGTGCGTCGTTAGGGTGCGTCAGGGTGCGTCGTTAGTGTTCGTCAGGGTGCGTCGTTAGGGTTCGTCAGGGTGCGTCGTTAGGGTGCGTCAGGGTGCGTCGTTAGGGTGCGTCAGGGTGCGTTGTGTCGTTAGGGTGCGTTGTTAGGGTGCGTCAGGGTGCGTCGTTAGGGTGCGTCAGGGTGCGTCCTGTCGTTAGGGTGCGTTGTTAGGGTGCGTCAGGGTGCGTCGTTAGGGTGCGTCAGGGTGCGTCCTGTTGTTAGGGTTCGTCAGGGTGCGTCGTTAGGGTGCGTCAGGGTGCGTCGTTAGGGTGCGTCAGGGTGCGTCTTTAGGGTTCGTCAGGGTGCGTCGTTAGGGTGCGTCAGGGTGCGTCGTTAGGGTGCGTCAGGGTGCGTCGTTAGGGTTCGTCAGGGTGCGTCGTTAGGGTGCGTCAGGGTGCGTTGTTAGGGTGCGTCAGGGAGCGTCGTTAGGGTTCGTCAGGGTGCGTTGTGTCGTCAGGGTGCGTTGTTAGGGTGTGTCAGGGTGCGTCGTTAGGGTTCGTCAGGGTGCGTCGTTAGGGTGCGATAGGGTGCGTCGTTAGGGTGCGTCGTTAGGGTGCGTCAGGGTGCGTCGTTAGGGTGCGATAGGGTCCGTCGTTAGGGTGCGTCGTTAGGGTTCGTCAGGGTGCGTCGTTAGGGTGCGTCGTTAGGGTTCGTCAGGGTGCGTCGTTAGGGTGCGTCAGGGTGCGTCGTTAGGGTGCGTCAGGGTGCTTCGTTAGGGTTCGTCAGGGTGCGTCGTTAGGGTGCGTCAGGGTGCGTCGTTAGGGTGCGTCAGGGTGCGTCATTAGGGTTCGTCAGGGTGCGTCGTTAGGGTGCGTCAGGGTGCGTCGTTAGGGTTCGTCAGGGTGCGTCGTTAAGGTTCGTCAGGGTGCGTCGTTAGGGTGCGTCAGGGTGCGTCCTGTTGTTAGGGTGCGTCGTTAGGGTTCGTCAGGGTGCGTCGTTAGGGTGCGTCAGGGTGCGTCGTTGGGGTGCGTCAGGGTGCGTCGTTAGGGTGCGTCGTCAGGGTGCGTCGTTAGGGTGTCGTTAGGGTGCGTCGTTAGGGTTCGTCAGGGTGCGTCGTTAGGGTGCGTCAGGGTGCGTCGTTAGGGTGCGTCAGGGTGCGTCGTTAGGGTTCGTCAGGGTGCGTCGTTAGGGTGCGTCAGGGTGCGTTGTTAGGGTGCGTCAGGGAGCGTCGTTAGGGTTCGTCAGGGTGCGTTGTGTCGTCAGGGTGCGTTGTTAGGGTGTGTCAGGGTGCGTCGTTAGGGTTCGTCAGGGTGCGTCGTTAGGGTGCGTCAGGGTGCGTCGTTAGGGTGCGTCAGGGTGCGTCGTTAGGGTTCGTCAGGGTGCGTTGTGTCGTCAGGGTGCGTTGTTAGGGTGTGTCAGGGTGCGTTGTTAGGGTGCGATAGGGTGCGTCGTTAGGGTGCGTCGTTAGGGTGCGTCAGGGTGCGTCGTTAGGGTGCGATAGGGTGCGTCGTTAGGCTGCGTCGTTAGGGTTCGTCAGGGTGCGTCGTTAGGGTGCGTCGTTAGGGTTCGTCAGGGTGCGTCGTTAGGGTTCGTCAGGGTGCGTCGTTAGGGTGCGTCAGGGTGCGTCCTGTTGTTAGGGTGCGTCGTTAGGGTTCGTCAGGGTGCGTCGTTAGGGTGCGTCAGGGTGCGTCGTTAGGGTGCGTCAGGGTGCGTCGTTAGGGTTCGTCAGGGTGCGTCGTTAGGGTGCGTCAGGGTGCGTCGTTAGGGTGCGTCAGGGTGCGTCGTTAGGGTTCGTCAGGGTGCGTCGTTAGGGTGCGTCAGGGTGCGTTGTTAGGGTGCGTCAGGGAGCGTCGTTAGGGTTCGTCAGGGTGCGTTGTGTCGTCAGGGTGCGTTGTTAGGGTGTGTCAGGGTGCGTCGTTAGGGTTCGTCAGGGTGCGTCGTTAGGGTGCGTCAGGGTGCGTCGTTAGGGTGCGTCAGGGTGCGTCGTTAGGGTTCGTCAGGGTGCGTTGTGTCGTCAGGGTGCGTTGTTAGGGTGTGTCAGGGTGCGTTGTTAGGGTGCGATAGGGTGCGTCGTTAGGGTGCGTCGTTAGGGTGCGTCAGGGTGCGTCGTTAGGGTGCGATAGGGTGCGTCGTTAGGCTGCGTCGTTAGGGTTCGTCAGGGTGCGTCGTTAGGGTGCGTCGTTAGGGTTCGTCAGGGTGCGTCGTTAGGGTTCGTTAGGGTGCGTCGTTAGGGTGCGTCGTTAGGGTGCGTCAGGGTGCGTCGTTAGGGTTCGTCAGGGTGCGTCATTAGGGTGCGTCAGGGTGCGTCGTTAGGGTTCGTCAGGGTGCGTCGTTAGGGTAAGTCAGGGTGCGTCGTTAGGGTGCGTCAGGGTGCGTCTTTAGGGTGCATCGTTAGGGTACGTCAGGGTGCTTCGTTAGGGTTCGTCAGGGTGCGTCGTTAGGGTGCGTCAGGGTGCGTCGTTAGGGTGCGTCAGGGTGCGTCGTTAGGGTTCGTCAGGGTGCGTCGTTAAGGTTCGTCAGGGTGCGTCGTTAGGGTGCGTCAGGGTGCGTCGTTAGGGTGCGTCAGGGTGCGTTGTGTCGTTAGGGTATGTCGTTAGGGTGCGTCGTTAGGGTGCGTCAGGGTGCGTTTTGTTGTCAGGGGGCGTCGTTAGGGTGCGTCAGGGTGCAACGTTAGGGTGCGTCAGGGTGCGTCGTTAGGGTTCGTCAGGGTGCGTTGTGTCGTCAGGGTGCGTTGTTAGGGTGTGTCAGGGTGCGTCGTTAGGGTTCGTCAGGGTGCGTCGTTAGGGTGCGTCAGGGTGCGTCGTTAGGGTGCGTCAGGGTGCGTCGTTAGTGTTCGTCAGGGTGCGTCGTTAGGGTTCGTCAGGGTGCGTCGTTAGGGTGCGTCAGGGTGCGTCGTTAGGGTGCGTCAGGGTGCGTTGTGTCGTTAGGGTGCGTTGTTAGGGTGCGTCAGGGTGCGTCAGGGTGCGTCGTTAGGGTGCGTCAGGGTGCGTCCTGTCGTTAGGGTGCGTTGTTAGGGTGCGTCAGGGTGCGTCGTTAGGGTGCGTTAGGGTGCGTCCGTCAGGGTGCGTCGTTAGGGTGCGTCAGGGTGCGTCGTTAGGGTGCGTCAGGGTGCGTCTTTAGGGTTCGTCAGGGTGCGTCGTTAGGGTGCGTCAGGGTGCGTCGTTAGGGTTCGTCAGGGTGCGTCGTTAGGGTTCGTCAGGGTGCGTCGTTAGGGTGCGTCAGGGTGCGTTGTTAGGGTGCGTCAGGGAGCGTCGTTAGGGTTCGTCAGGGTGCGTTGTGTCGTCAGGGTGCGTTGTTAGGGTGTGTCAGGGTGCGTCGTTAGGGTTCGTCAGGGTGCGTCGTTAGGGTGCGATAGGGTGCGTCGTTAGGGTGCGTCGTTAGGGTGCGTCAGGGTGCGTCGTTAGGGTGCGATAGGGTCCGTCGTTAGGGTGCGTCGTTAGGGTTCGTCAGGGTGCGTCGTTAGGGTGCGTCGTTAGGGTTCGTCAGGGTGCGTCGTTAGGGTGCGTCAGGGTGCGTCGTTAGGGTGCATCGTTAGGGTGCGTCAGGGTGCTTCGTTAGGGTTCGTCAGGGTGCGTCGTTAGGGTGCGTCAGGGTGCGTCGTTAGGGTGCGTCAGGGTGCGTCATTAGGGTTCGTCAGGGTGCGTCGTTAGGGTTCGTCAGGGTGCGTCGTTAGGGTTCGTCAGGGTGCGTCGTTAAGGTTCGTCAGGGTGCGTCGTTAGGGTGCGTCAGGGTGCGTCGTTAGGGTGCGTCAGGGTGCGTTGTGTCATTAGGGTATGTCGTTAGGGTGCGTCGTTAGGGTGCGTCAGGGTGCGTTTTGTTGTCAGGGGGCGTCGTTAGGGTGCGTCAGGGTGCGTCGTTAGGGTGCGTCAGGGTGCGTCGTTAGGGTTCGTCAGGGTGCCTTGTGTCGTCAGGGTGCGTGGTTAGGGTGTGTCAGGGTGCGTCGTTAGGGTGCGTCAGGGTGCGTCGTTAGGGTGCGTCAGGGTGCGTCGTTAGGGTGCGTCAGGGTGCGTCGTTAGGGTTCGTCAGGGTGCGTTGTTAGGGTGTGTCAGGGTGCGTCGTTAGGGTGCGATAGGGTGCGTCGTTAGGGTGCGTCGTTAGGGTGCGTCAGGGTGCGTCGTTAGGGTGCGTCAGGGTGCGTCGTTAGGGTGCATCGTTAGGGTGCGTCAGGGTGCTTCGTTAGGGTTCGTCAGGGTGCGTCGTTAGGGTGCGTCAGGGTGCGTCGTTAGGGTGCGTCAGGGTGCGTCATTAGGGTTCGTCAGGGTGCGTCGTTAGGGTTCGTCAGGGTGCGTCGTTAGGGTGCGTCAGGGTGCGTCGTTAAGGTGCGTCAGGGTGCGTTGTGTCGTTAGGGTGCGTTGTTAGGGTGCGTCAGGGTGCGTCAAGGTGCGTCAGGGTGCGTCCTGTCGTTAGGGTGCATCGTTACGGTGCGTCAGGGTACGTCGTTAGGGTTCGTCAGGGTGCGTTGTGTCGTCAGGGTGCGTTGTTAGGGTGTTTCAGGGTGCGTCGTTAGGGTGCGTCAGGGTGCGACGTTAGGGTGCGTCAGGGTGCGTCGTTAGGGTGCGTCAGGGTGCGTCGTTAGGGTTCGTCAGGGTGCGTCGTTAGGGTTCGTCAGGGTGAGTTGTGTTGTCAGGGTGCGTTGTCAGGGTTCGTCAGGGTTCGTCAGGGTGCGTCGTTAGGGTGCGTCAGGGTGCGTCGTTAGGGTGCGTCAGGGTGCGTCGTTAGGGTTCGTCAGGGTGTGTTGTGTCGTCAGGGTGCGTTGTTAGGGTGCGTCAGGGTGCGTCGTTAGGGTGCGTCAGGGTGCGTCGTTAGGGTGCGTCAGGGTGCGTCGTTAGGGTGCGTCAGGGAGCTTCTTTAGGGCTCGTAGGGTGCGTTGTGTCGTCAGGGTGCGTTGTTAGGGTGTGTCAGGGTGCGTCGTTAGGGTGCGATAGGGTGCGTCGTTAGGGTGCGTCGTTAGGGTGCGTCAGGGTGCGTCGTTAGGGTGCAATAGGGTGCGTCGTTAGGGTGCGTCGTTAGGGTTCGTCAGGGTGCGTCGTTAGGGTGCGTCACGGTGCGTCGTTAGGCTTTGTCAGGGTGCGTCGTTAGGGTGCGTCAGGGTGCGTCGTTAGGGTGCGTCAGGGTGCGTCCTGTCGTTAGGGTGCGTCGTTAAGGTTCGTCAGGGTGCGTCGTTAGGGTGCGTCAGGGTGCGTCGTTAGGGTTCGTCAGGGTTCGTCAGGGTGCATCGTTAGAGTGCGTCAGGGTGCGTCGTTAGGGTGCGTCAGGGTGCGTCGTTAGGGTTCGTCAGGGTGCGTTGTGTCGTCAGGGTGCGTTGTTAGGGTGCGTCGTTAGGGTGCGTCAGGGTGCGTCGTTAGGGTGCGTCAGGGTGCGTCGTTAGGGTTCGTCAGGGTGCATCGTTAGGGTGCGTCAGGGTGCGTCGTTAGGGTGCGTCAGGGTGCGTCGTTAGGGCGCGTCAGGGTGCGTCGTTAGGGTGCGTCAGGGTGCGTCGTTAGGGTGCGTCAGGGTGCGTCGTTAGGGTGCGTCAGGGTGCGTCGTTAGGGTTCGTCACGGTGCGTTGTGTCGTCAGGGTGCGTTGTTAGGGTGCGTCAGGGTGCGTCGTTAGGGTGCGTCAGGGTGCGTCGTCAGGGTTCGTCAGGGTGCGTCGTTAGGGTGCGTCAGGGTGCGTCGTTAGGGTGCGTCGTTAGGGTTCGTCAGGGTGCGTCGTTAGGGTGCGTCAGGGTGCGTCGTTAGGGTGCGTCAGGGTGCGTTGTGTCGTCAGGGTGCGTTGTTAGGGTGTGTCAGGGTGTCCGCTAGGGTTCGTCAGGGTGCGTCGTTAGGGTGCGTCAGGGTGCGTCGTTAGGGTGCGTCAGGGTGCTTTGTTAGGGTTCGTCAAGGTGCGTTGTGTCGTCAGGGTGCGTTGTTAGGGTGTGTCAGGGTGCGTCGTTAGGGTGCGATAGGGTGCGTTGTTAGGGTGCGTCGTTAGGGTGCGTCAGGGTGCGTCGTTAGGGTGCGATAGGGTGCGTCGTTAGGGTGCGTCGTTAGGGTTCGTCAGGGTGCGTCGTTAGGGTGCGTCAGGTTGCGTCGTTAGGGTTCGTCAGGGTGCGTCGTTAGGGTTCGTCAGGGTGCGTCGTTAGGGTTGCGTCAGGGTGCGTCGTTAGGGTGCGTCAGGGTGCGTCGTTAGGGTGCGTCAGGGTGCGTTGTGTCGTTAGGGTGCGTTGTTAGGGTGCGTCAGGGTGCGTCATTAGGGTGCGTCAGTGTGCGTCAGGGTGCGTCGTTAGGGTGCGTCAGGGTGCGTCGTTAGGGTGCGTCAGGGTGCGTCGTTAGGATGCGTCAGGGTGCGTCGTTAGGGTTCGTCAGGGTTCGTCAGGGTGCGTCGTTAGGGTGCGTCAGGGTGCGTCGTTAGGGTGCGTCAGGGTGCGTCGTCGTTCGTCAGGGTGCGTTGTGTCGTCAGGGTGCGTTAGGGTGCGTCGTTAGGGTGCGTCAGGGTGCGTCGTTAGGGTGCGTCATGGTGCGTCGTTAGGGTGCGTCAGGGTGCGTCGTTATAGGGTGCGTCGTTAGGGTGCGTCGTTAGGGTTCGTCAGGGTGCGTCGTTAGGGTGCGTCACGGTGCGTCGTTAGGGTTCGTCAGGGTGCGTCGTTAGGGTGCGTCAGGGTGCGTCGTTAGGGTGCGTCAGGGTGCGTCCTGTCGTTAGGGTGCGTCGTTAGGGTTCGTCAGGGTGCGTCGTTAGGGTGCGTCAGGGTGCGTCGTTAGGGTCGTCAGGGTTCGTCAGTGTGCGTCGTTAGGGTGCGTCGTTAGGGTGCGTCAGGGTGCGTCGTTAGGGTTCGTCAGGGTGCGTTGTGTCGTCAGGGTGCGTCGTTAGGGTGCGTCGTTAGGGTGCGTCAGGGTGCGTCGTTAGGGTGCGTCAGGGTGCGTCGTTAGGGTTTGTCAGGGTGCGTCGTTAGGGTGCGTTAGGGTGCGTCGTTAGGGTGCGTCGTTAGGGTGCGTCAGGGTGCGTCGTTAGGGTGCGATAGGGTGCGTCGTTAGGGTGCATCGTTAGGGTGCGTCAGGGTGCGTTGTGTCGTCAGGGTGCGTTGTTAGGGTGCGTCAGGGTGCGTCGTTAGGGTGCGTCAGGGTGCGTCCTGTCGTTAGGGTGCGTCTTTAGGGTTCGCCAGGGTGCGTCGTTAGGGTGCGTCAGGGTGCGTCGTTAGGGTGCGTCAGGGTGCGTCGTTAGGGTGCGTCAGGGTGCGTCGTTAGGGTTCGTCAGGGTGCGTTGTGTCGTTAGGGTGCGTCAGGGTGCGTCGTTAGGGTGCGTCAGGGTGCGTCGTTAGGGTGCGTCAGGGTGCGTCGTTAGGGTTCGTCAGGGTGCGTTGTGTCGTTAGGGTGCGTTGTTAGGGTGCGTCAGGGTGCGTCCTGTCGTTAGGGTGCGTCTTTAGTGTTCGCCAGGGTGCGTCGTTAGGGTGCGTCAGGGTGCGTCGTTAGGGTGCGTCAGGGTGCGTCGTTAGGGTGCGTCAGGGTGCGTCGTTAGGGTACGTCAGGGTGCGTCGTTAGGGTGCGTCAGGGTGCGTCGTTAGGGTGCGTCAGGGTGCGTCGTTAGGGTTCGTCAGGGTGCGTCGTTAGGGTTCGTCAGGGTGCGTTGTGTCGTCAGGGTGCGTTGTTAGGGTGCGTCAGGGTGCGTCGTTAGGGTGCGTCAGGGTGCGTCCTGTCGTTAGGGTGCGTCTTTAGTGTTCGCCAGGGTGCGTCGTTAGGGTGCGTCAGGGTGCATCGTTAGGGTGCGTCAGGGTGCGTCGTTAGGGTGCGTCAGGGTGCGTCGTTAGGGTGTGTCAGGGTGCGTCGTCAGGGTGCGTCGTTAGGGTTCGGCAGGGTGCGTCGTTAGGGTTCGTCAGGGTGCGTCGTTAGGGTTCGTCAGGGTGCGTTGTGTCGTTAGGGTGCGTTGTTAGGGTGCGTCAGGGTGCGTCCTGTCGTTAGGGTGCGTTGTTAGGGTGCGTCAGGGTGCGTCGTTAGGGTGCGTCAGGGTGCGTCCTGTTGTTAGGGTGCGTTGTTAGGGTGCGTCAGGGTGCGTCGTTAGGGTGCGTCAGGGTGCGTCGTTAGGGTGCGTCGTTAGGGTGCGTCGTTAGGGTGCGTCAGGGTGCGTCGTTAGGGTGCGATAGGGTGCGTCGTTAGGGTGCATCGTTAGGGTGCGTCAGGGTGCGTTGTGTAGTCAGGGTGCGTTGTTAGGGTGCGTCAGGGTGCGTCGTTAGGGTGCGTCAGGGTGCGTCCTGTCGTTAGGGTGCGTCTTTAGGGTTCGCCAGGGTGCGTCGTTAGGGTGCGTCAGGGTGCGTCGTTAGGGTGCGTCAGGGTGCGTCGTTAGGGTGCGTCAGGGTGCGTCGTTAGGGTTCGTCAGGGTGCGTTGTGTCGTTAGGGTGGGTTGTTAGGGTGCGTCAGGGTGCGTCCTGTCGTTAGGGTGCGTTGTTAGGGTGCGTCAGGGTGCATCGTTAGGGTGCGTCAGGGTGCGTCCTGTCGTTAGGGTGCGTTGTTAGGGTGCGTCAGGGTGCGTCGTTAGGGTGCGTCAGGGTACGTCGTTAGGGTGCGTCAGGGTGCGTCGTTAGGGTGCGTCAGGGTGCGACGTTAGGGTGCGATAGGGTGCGTCGTTAGGGTGCGTCATTAGGGTTCGTCAGGGTGCGTTGTCTCGTCAGGGTGCGTTGTTAGGGTGCGTCGTTAGGGTGCGTCGTTAGGGTGCGATAGGGTGCGTCGTTAGGGTGCGTCGTTTGGGTGCGTCAGGGTGCGTCGTTAGGGTGCGTCAGGGTGCGTCGTTAGGGTTCGTCAGGGTGCGTCGTTAGGGTGTGTCAGGGTGCGTCGTTAGGGTTCGTCAGGGTGCGTCGTTAGGGTGCGTCAGGGTGCGTTGTGTCGTCAGGGTGTGTTGTTAGGGTGCGTCAGGGTCCGTCGTTAGGGTGCGGCAGGGTGCGTCCTGTCGTTAGGGTGCGTCTTTAGTGTTCGCCAGGGTGCGTCGTTAGGGTGCGTCAGGGTGCGTCGTTAGGGTGCGTCAGGGTGCGTCGTTAGGGTGCGTCAGGGTGCGTCGTTAGGGTTCGTCAGGGTGCGTCGTTAGGGTGCGTCAGGGTGCGTCGTTAGGGTTCGTCAGGGTGCGTCGTTAGGGTTCGTCAGGGTGCGTCGTCAGGGTTCGTCAGGGTGCGTCGTTAGGGTTCGTCAGGGTGCGTCGTTAGGGTTCGTCAGGGTGCGTCGTTAGGGTGCGTCAGGGTGCGTCGTTAGGGTTCGTCAGGGTGCGTTGTGTCATCAGGGTGCGTTGTTAGGGTGCGTCAGGGTGCGTTGTTAGGGTGCGTCAGGGTGCGTCCTGTCGTTAGGGTGCGTTGTTAGGGTGCGTCAGGGTTCGTCGTTAGGGTGCGTCAGGGTGCGTCCTGTCGTTAGGGTGCGTTGTTAGGGTGCGTCAGGGTGCGTCGTTAGGGTGCGTCAGGGTGCGTCGTTAGGGTGCGTCAGGGTGCGTCGTTAGGGTGCGTCAGGGTGCGTCGTTAGGGTTCGTCAGGGTGCGTTGTGTCCTCAGGGTGCGTTGTTAGGTTGTGTCAGGGTGCGTCGTTAGGGTGCTATAGGGTGCGTTAGGGTGCGTCGTTAGGGTGCGTCAGGGTGCGTCGTTAGGGTGCGTTAGGGTGCGTCGTTAGGGTGCGTCAGGGTGCGTCGTTAGGGTTAGGGTGCGCGTCGTTAGGGTTCATCAGGGTGCGTCGTTAGGGTGCGTCAGGGTGCGTCGTTAGGGTTCGTCAGGGTGCGTCGTTAGGGTGCGTCAGGGTGCGTCGTTAGGGTGCGTCAGGGTGCGTCGTTAGGGTTCGTCAGGGTGCTTTGTGTCGTCAGGGTGCGTTGTTAGGGTGCGTCAGGGTGCGTCGTTAGGGTGCGTCAGGGTGCGTCGTTAGGGTTCGTCAGGGTGCGTCGTTAGGGTGCGTCAGGGTGCGTCGTTAGGGTGCGTCAGGGTGCGTCGTTAGGGTGCGTCAGGGTGCGTTGTGTCGTCAGGGTGCGTTGTTAGGGTGTGTCAGGGTGCGTCGTTAGGGTGCGTCAGGGTGCGTCGTTAGGGTGCGTCAGGGTGCGTCGTTAGGGTGCGTCAGGGTGCTTCGTTAGGGTTCGTCAGGGTGCGTTGTGTCGTCAGGGTGCGTTGTTAGGGTGTGTCAGGGTGCGTCGTTAGGGTGCGATAGGGTGCGTCGTTAGGGTGCGTCGTTAGGGTGCGTCAGGGTGCGTCGTTAGGGTGCAATAGGGTGCGTCGTTAGGGTGCGTCGTTAGGGTTCGTCAGGGTGCATCGTTAGGGTGCGTCACGGTGCGTCGTTAGGGTTCGTCAGGGTGCGTCGTTAGGGTGCGTCAGGGTGCGTCGTTAGGGTGCGTCGTTAGGGTGCGTCGTTAGGGTGCGTCGTTAGGGTGCGTCAGGGTGCGTCGTTAGGGTTCGTCAGGGTGCGTCGTTAGGGTTCGTCAGGGTGCGTCGTTAGGGTTCGTCAGGGTGCGTTGTGTCGTCAGGGTGCGTTGTTAGGGTGCGTCAGGGTGCGTCGTTAGGGTTCGTCAGGGTGCGTCGTTAGGGTGCGTCAGGGTGCGTCGTTAGGGTGCGTCAGGGTGCGTCGTTAGGGTTCGTCGGGGTGCGTTGTGTCGTCAGGGTGCGTTGTTAGGGTGTGTCAGGGTGCGTCGTTAGGGTGCGATAGGGTGCGTCGTTAGGGTGCGTCGTTAGGGTGCGTCAGGGTGCGTCGTTAGGGTGCGATAGGGTGCGTCGTTAGGGTGCGTCGTTAGGGTTCGTCAGGGTGCGTCGTTAGGGTGCGTCAGGGTGCGTCGTTAGGGTTCGTCAGGGTGCGTTGTTAGGGTGTGTCAGGGTGCTTCGTTAGGGTGCGTCAGGGTGCTTCGTTAGGGTGCGTTAGGGTGCGTCGTTAGGGTGCGTCAGGGTGCGTCGTTAGGGTGCGTCAGGGTGCGTCGTTAGGGTTCGTCAGGGTTCGTCAGGGTGCGTCGTTAGGGTGCGTCAGGGTGCGTCGTTAGGGTGCGTCAGGGTGCGTCGTTAGGGTTCGTCAGGGTGCGTTGTGTCGTCAGGGTGCGTTGTTAGGGTGTGTCAGGGTGCGTCGTTAGGGTGCGATAGGGTGCGTCGTTAGGGTGCGTCGTTAGGGTGCGTCAGGGTGCGTCGTTAGGGTGCAATAGGGTGCGTCGTTAGGGTTCGTCAGGGTGCGTCGTTAGGGTGCGTCACGGTGCGTCGTTAGGGTTCGTCAGGGTGCGTCGTTAGGGTGCGTCAGGGTGCGTCGTTAGGGTGCGTCAGGGTGCGCTGTCGTTAGGGTGCGTCGTTAGGGTTAGTCAGGGTGCGTCGTTAGGGTGCGTCAGGGTGCGTCGTTAGGGTTAGGGTGCGTCAGGGTGCGTAGTTAGGGTGCGTCAGGGTGCGCCGTTAGGGTGCGTCAGGGTGCGTCGTTAGGGTTCGTCAGGGTGCGTTGTGTCGTCAGGGTGCGTTGTTAGGGTGCGTCGTTAGGGTTCGTCTGGGTGCGTTGTGTCGTCAGGGTGCGTTGTTAGGGTGCGTCAGGGTGCGTTGTTAGGGTGCGTCAGGGTGCGCTGTCGTTGTCGTTAGGGTGCGTTGTTAGGGTGCGTCAGGGTTCGTCGTTAGGGTGCGTCAGGGTGCGTCGTTAGGGTGTTAGGGTGCGTCAGGGTGCGTCGTTAGGGTGCGTCAGGGTGCGTCGTTAGGGTGCGTCAGGGTGCGTCGTTAGGGTGCGTCAGGGTGCGTCGTTAGGGTTCGTCAGGGTGCGTTGTGTCCTCAGGGTGCGTTGTTAGGTTGTGTCAGGGTGCGTCGTTAGGGTGCAATAGGGTGCGTCAGGGTGCGTCGTTAGGGTGCGTCAGGGTGCGTCGTTAGGGTGCGTCAGGGTTAGGGTGCGTTAGGGTGCGTCGTTAGGGTGCGTCAGGGTGCGTCGTTAGGGTGCGTCAGGGTGCGTCGTTAGGGTGCGTCAGGGTGCGTCGTTAGGGTGCGTCAGGGTGCGTCGTTAGGGTTCGTCAGGGTGCGTCGTTAGGGTGCGTCAGGGTGCGTCGTTAGGGTGCGTCAGGGTGCGTCGTTAGGGTTCGTCAGGGTGCGTTGTGTCGTCAGGGTGCGTTGTTAGGGTGCGTCAGGGTGCGTCGTTAGGGTTCGTCAGGGTGCGTCGTTAGGGTTCGTCAGGGTGCGTCGTTAGGGTGCGTCAGGGTGCGTCGTTAGGGTGCGTCAGGGTGCGTCGTTAGGGTGCGTCAGGGTGCGTTGTGTCGTCAGGGTGCGTTGTTAGGGTGTGTCAGGGTGCGTCGTTAGGGTTCGTCAGGGTGCGTCGTTAGGGTGCATCAGGGTGCGTCGTTAGGGTGCGTCAGGGTGCGTCGTTAGGGTTCGTCAGGGTGCGTTGTGTCGTCAGGGTGCGTTGTTAGGGTGTGTCAGGGTGCGTCGTTAGGGTGCGATAGGGTGCGTCGTTAGGGTGCGTCGTTAGGGTGCGTCAGGGTGCGTCGTTAGGGTGCGTAGGGTGCGTCGTTAGGGTGCGTCGTTAGGGTTCGTCAGGGTGCATCGTTAGGGTGCGTCAGGGTGCGTCGTTAGGGTTCGTCAGGGTGCGTCGTTAGGGTGCGTCAGGGTGCGTCGTTAGGGTGCGTCGTTAGGGTGCGTCGTTAGGGTGCGTCGTTAGGGTTCGTCAGGGTGCGTCGTTAGGGTTCGTCAGGGTGCGTCGTTAGGGTTCGTCAGGGTGCGTTGTGTCGTCAGGGTGCATTGTTAGGGTGCGTCAGGGTGCGTCGTAAGGGTTCGTCAGGGTGCGTCGTTAGGGTGCGTCAGGGTGTGTCGTTAGGGTGCGTCAGGGTGCTTCGTTAGGGTTCGTCGGGGTGCGTTGTGTCGTCAGGGTGCGTTGTTAGGGTGTGTCAGGGTGCGTCGTTAGGGTGCGATAGGGTGCGTCGTTAGGGTGCGTCGTTAGGGTGCGTCAGGGTGCGCCGTTAGGGTGCAATAGGGTGCGTCGTTAGGGTGCGTCGTTAGGGTTCGTCAGGGTGCGTCGTTAGGGTGCGTCACGGTGCGTCGTTAGGGTTCGTCAGGGTGCGTCGTTAGGGTGCGTCAGGGTGCTTCGTTAGGGTGCGTCAGGGTGCGTCCTGTCGTTAGGGTGCGTCGTTAGGGTTCGTCAGGGTGCGTCGTTAGGGTGCGTCAGGGTGCGTCGTTAGGGTTCGTCAGGGTTCGTCAGGGTGCGTCGTTAGGGTGCGTCAGGGTGCGTCGTTAGGGTGCGTCAGGGTGCGTCGTTAGGGTTCGTCAGGGTGCGTTGTGTCGTCAGGGTGCGTTGTTAGGGTGTGTCAGGGTGCGTCGTTAGGGTGCGATAGGGTGCGTCGTTAGGGTGCGTCGTTAGGGTGCGTCAGGGTGCGTCGTTAGGGTGCAATAGGGTGCGTCGTTAGGGTGCGTCGTTAGGGTTCGTCAGGGTGCGTCGTTAGGGTGCGTCACGGTGCGTCGTTAGGGTTCGTCAGGGTGCGTCGTTAGGGTGCGTCAGGGTGCGTCGTTAGGGTGTCAGGGTGCGTCCTGTCGTTAGGGTGCGTCGTTAGGGTTCGTCAGGGTGCGTCGTTAGGGTGCGTCAGGGTGCGTCGTTAGGGTTCGTCAGGGTGCGTAGTTAGGGTGCGTCAGGGTGCGCCGTTAGGGTGCGTCAGGGTGCGTCGTTAGGGTCGTCAGGGTGCGTTGTGTCGTCAGGGTGCGTTGTTAGGGTGCGTCGTTAGGGTGCGTCAGGGTGCGTCGTTAGGGTGCGTCAGGGTGCGTCGTTAGGGTTCGTCAGGGTGCGTCGTTAGGGTGCGTCAGGGTGCGTCGTTAGGGTGCGTCAGGGTGCGTCGTTAGGGCGCGTCAGGGTGCGTCGTTAGGGTGCGTCAGGGTGCGTCGTTAGGGTGCGTCAGGGTGCTTCGTTAGGGTGCGTCAGGGTGCGTCGTTAGGGTTCGTCAGGGTGCGTCGTCAGGGTGCGTTGTTAGGGTGCGTCAGGGTGCGTCGTTAGGGTGCGTCAGGGTGCGTCGTTAGGGTTCGTCAGGGTGCGTCGTTAGGGTTCGTCAGGGTGCGTCGTTAGGGTGCGTCAGGGTGCGTCGTTAGGGTTCGTCAGGGTGCGTTGTGTCGTCAGGGTGCGTTGTTAGGGTGTGTCAGGGTGCGTCGCTAGGGTTCGTCAGGGTGCGTCGTTGGGGTTCGTCAGGGTGCGTCGTTAGGGTGCGTCAGGGTGCGTCGTTAGGGTGCGTCAGGGTGCTTTGTTAGGGTTCGTCAGGGTGCGTTGTGTCGTCAGGGTGCGTTGTTAGGGTGTGTCAGGGTGCGTCGTTAGGGTGCGATAGGGTGCGTTGTTAGGGTGCGTCGTTAGGGTGCGTCAGGGTGCGTCGTTAGGGTGCGATAGGGTGCGTCGTTAGGGTGCGTCGTTAGGGTTCGTCAGGGTGCGTCGTTAGGGTGCGTCAGGTTGCGTCGTTAGGGTGCGTCAGGGTGCGTCGTTAGGGTGCGTCAGGGTGCGTCGTTAGGGTGCGTCAGGGTGCGTCGTTAGGGTTCGTCAGGGTGCGTTGTGTCGTCAGGGTGCGTTGTTAGGGTGCGTCAGGGTGCGTCGTTAGGGTGCGTCAGGGTGCGTCGTTAGCGTTCGTCAGGATGCAATGTGTCGTCAGGGTGCGTTGTTAGGGTGTGTCAGGGTGCGTCGTTAGGGTGTGTCAGGGTGCGTTCTGTCCTTAGGGTGCGTCGTTACAGTGCGTCAGGGTGCGTCGTTAGGGTTCGTCAGGGTGCGTCGTTAGGGTGCGTCAGGGTGCGTCGTTAGGGTGCGTCAGGGTGCGTTGTGTCGTCAGGGTGCGTTGTTAGGGTGTGTCAGGGTGCGTCGCTAGGGTTCGTCAGGGTGCGTCGTTAGGGTGCGTCAGGGTGCGTCGTTAGGGTGTGTCAGGGTGCTTTGTTAGGGTTCGTCAGGGTGCGTTGTGTCGTCAGGGTGCGTCGTTAGGGTGTGTCAGGGTGCGTCGTTAGGGTGCGATAGGGTGCGTTGTTAGGGTGCGTCGTTAGGGTTCGTCAGGGTGCGTCGTTAGGGTTCGTCAGGGTGCGTCGTTAGGGTGCGTCAGGGTGCGTCGTTAGGGTGCGTCAGGGTGCGTCTTTAGGGTGCGTCAGGGTGCGTTGTGTCGTTAGGGTGCGTTGTTAGGGTGCGTCAGGGTGCGTCGTTAGGGTGCGTCAGGGTGCGTCCTGTTAGGGTGCGTCAGGGTGCGTCGTTAGGGTGCGTCAGGGTGCGTTGTTAGGGTGCGATAGGGTGCGTCGTTAGGATGCGTCGTTAGGGTTTGTCAGGGTGCGTCGTTAGGGTTCGTCAGGGTTCGTCAGGGTGCGTCGTTAGGGTGCGTCAGGGTGCGTCGTTAGGGTGCGTCAGGGTGCGTCGTTAGGGTTCGTCAGGGTGCGTTGTGTCGTCAGGGTGCGTTGTTAGGGTGCGTCGTTAGGGTGCGTCAGGGTGCGTCGTTAGGGTGCGTCAGGGTGCGTCGTTAGGGTTCGTCAGGGTGCGTCGTTAGGGTGCGTCAGGGTGCGTCGTTAGGGTGCGTCAGGGTGCGTCGTTAGGGTTCGTCAGGGTGTGTTGTGTCGTCAGGGTGCGTTGTTAGGGTGCGTCAGGGTGCGTCGTTAGGGTTCGTCAGGGTGCGTCGTTAGGGTGCGTCAGGGTGCGTCGTTAGGGTGCGTCAGGGAGCTTCTTTAGGGCTCGTAGGGTGCGTTGTGTCGTCAGGGTGCGTTGTTAGGGTGTGTCAGGGTGCGTCGTTAGGGTGCGATAGGGTGCGTCGTTAGGGTGCGTCGTTAGGGTGCGTCAGGGTGCGTCGTTAGGGTGCAATAGGGTGCGTCGTTAGGGTGCGTCGTTAGGGTTCGTCAGGGTGCGTCGTTAGGGTGCGTCACGGTGCGTCGTTAGGGTGCGTCAGGGTGCGTCGTTAGGGTGCGTCAGGGTGCGTCAGGGTGCGTCCTGTCATTAGGGTGCGTCGTTAAGGTTCGTCAGGGTGCGTCGTTAGGGTGCGTCAGGGTGCGTCGTTAGGGTTCGTCAGGGTTCGTCAGGGTGCGTCGTTAGGGTGCGTCAGGGTGCGTCGTTAGGGTGCGTCAGGGTGCGTCGTTAGGGTTCGTCAGGGTGCGTTGTGTCGTCAGGGTGCGTAGTTAGGGTGCGTCGTTAGGGTTTGTCAGGGTGCGTCGTTAGGGTTCGTCAGGGTTCGTCAGGGTGCGTCGTTAGGGTGCGTCAGGGTGCGTCGTTAGGGTGCGTCAGGGTGCGTCGTTAGGGTTCGTCAGGGTGCGTTGTGTCGTCAGGGTGCGTTGTTAGGGTGCGTCGTTAGGGTGCGTCAGGGTGCGTCGTTAGGGTGCGTCAGGGTGCGTCGTTAGGGTTCGTCAGGGTGCGTCGTTAGGGTGCGTCAGGGTGCGTCGTTAGGGTGCGTCAGGGTGCGTCGTTAGGGTTCGTCAGGGTGTGTTGTGTCGTCAGGGTGCGTTGTTAGGGTGCGTCAGGGTGCGTCGTTAGGGTTCGTCAGGGTGCGTCGTTAGGGTGCGTCAGGGTGCGTCGTTAGGGTGCGTCAGGGTGCGTCGTTAGGGTGCGTCAGGGTGCGTCGTTAGGGTGCGAAAGGGTGCGTCGTTAGGGTGCGTCAGGGTGCGTCGTTAGGGTTCGTCAGGGTGCGTGTCGTCAGGGTGCGTTGTTAGGGTGCGTCAGGGTGCGTCGTTAGGGTGCGTCAGGGTGCGTCGTCAGGGTTCGTCAGGGTGCGTCGTTAGGGTGCGTCAGGGTGCGTCGTTAGGGTGCGTCAGGGTGCGTCGTTAGGGTGCGTCAGGGTGCGTCGTTAGGGTGCGTCAGGGTGCGTTGTGTCGTCAGGGTGCGTTGTTAGGGTGCGTCAGGGTGCGTCGCTAGGGTTCGTCAGGGTGCGTCGTTAGGGTGCGTCAGGGTGCGTCGTTAGGGTGCGTCAGGGTGCTTTGTTAGGGTTCGTCAGGGTGCGTTGTGTCGTCAGGGTGCGTCGTTAGGGTGTGTCAGGGTGCGTCGTTAGGGTGCGATAGGGTGCGTTGTTAGGGTGCGTCGTTAGGGTGTCGTCAGGGTGCGTCGTTAGGGTGCGTAGGGTGCGTCGTTAGGGTGCGTCGTTAGGGTTCGTCAGGGTGCGTCGTTAGGGTGCGTCAGGTTGCGTCGTTAGGGTTCGTCAGGGTGCGTCGTTAGGGTGCGTCAGGGTGCGTCGTTAGGGTGCGTCAGGGTGCGTCATTAGGGTTCGTCAGGGTGCGTTGTGTCGTCAGGGTGCGTTGTTAGGGTGCGTCAGGGTGCGTCGTTAGGGTGCGTCAGGGTGCGTCGTTAGGGTGCGTCAGGGTGCGTCGTTAGGGCGCGTCAGGGTGCGTCGTTAGGGTGCGTCAGGGTGCGTCGTTAGGGTGCGTCAGGGTGCGTCGTTAGGGTGCGTCAGGGTGCGTCGTTAGGGTGTGTCAGGGTGCTTTGTTAGGGTTCGTCAGGGTGCGTTGTGTCGTCAGGGTGCGTCGTTAGGGTGCGTCAGGGTGCGTCGCTAGGGTTCGTCAGGGTGCGTCGTTAGGGTGCGTCAGGGTGCGTCGTTAGGGTGTGTCAGGGTGCTTTGTTAGGGTTCGTCAGGGTGCGTCGTTAGGGTGCGTTGTTAGGGTGCGTCGTTAGGGTGCGTCAGGGTGCGTCGTTAGGGTGCGTCAGGGTGCGTCGTTAGGGTGCGTCAGGGTGCGTCGTTAGGGTGCGTCAGGGTGCGTCGTTAGGGTGCGTCAGGGTGCGTTGTGTCGTTAGGGTGCGTTGTTAGGGTGCGTCAGGGTGCGTCATTAGGGTGCGTCAGGGTGCGTCCTGTCGTTAGGGTGCGTTGTTAGGGTGCGTCAGGGTGCGTCGTTAGGGTGCGTCAGGGTGCGTCGTTAGGGTGCGATAGGGTGCGTCGTTAGGATGCGTCGTTAGGGTTCGTCAGGGTGCGTCGTTAGGGTTCGTCAGGGTTCGTCAGGGTGCGTCGTTAGGGTGCGTCTGGGTGCGTCGTTAGGGTGCGTCAGGGTGCGTCGTTAGGGTTCGTCAGGGTGCGTTGTGTCGTCAGGGTGCGCGTGCGTTAGGGTGCGTCAGGGTGCGTCGTTAGGGTGCGTCAGGGTGCGTCGTTAGGGTTCGTCAGGGTGCGTCGTTAGGGTGCGTCAGGGTGCGTCGTTAGGGTGCGTCAGGGTGCGTCGTTAGGGTTCGTCAGGGTGTGTTGTGTCGTCAGGGTGCGTTGTTAGGGTGCGTCAGGGTGCGTCGTTAGGGTTCGTCAGGGTGCGTCGTTAGGGTGCGTCAGGGTGCGTCGTTAGGGTGCGTCAGGGAGCTTCTTTAGGGCTCGTAGGGTGCGTTGTGTCGTCAGGGTGCGTTGTTAGGGTGTGTCAGGGTGCGTCGTTAGGGTGCGATAGGGTGCGTCGTTAGGGTGCGTCGTTAGGGTGCGTCAGGGTGCGTCGTTAGGGTGCAATAGGGTGCGTCGTTAGGGTGCGTCGTTAGGGTTCGTCAGGGTGCGTCGTTAGGGTGCGTCACGGTGCGTCGTTAGGGTTCGTCAGGGTGCGTCAGGGTGCGTTGTGTCGTCAGGGTGCGTTGTTAGGGTGCGTCAGGGTGCGTCGTTAGGGTGCGTCAGGGTGCGTCGTCAGGGTTCGTCAGGGTGCATCGTTAGGGTTCGTCAGGGTACGTCGTTAGGGAGCTTCTTTAGGGCTCGTAGGGTGCGTTGTGTCGTCAGGGTGCGTTGTTAGGGTGTGTCAGGGTGCGTCGTTAGGGTGCGATAGGGTGCGTCGTTAGGGTGCGTCGTTAGGGTGCGTCAGGGTGCGTCGTTAGGGTGCAATAGGGTGCGTCGTTAGGGTGCGTCGTTAGGGTTCGTCAGGGTGCATCGTTAGGGTGCGTCACGGTGCGTCGTTAGGGTTCGTCAGGGTGCGTCGTTAGGGTGCGTCAGGGTGCGTCGTTAGGGTGCGTCAGGGTGCGTCCTGTCGTTAGGGTGCGTCGTTAAGGTTCGTCAGGGTGCGTCGTTAGGGTGCGTCAGGGTGCGTCGTTAGGGTTCGTCAGGGTTCGTCAGGGTGCGTCGTTAGGGTGCGTCAGGGTGCGTCGTTAGGGTGCGTCAGGGTGCGTCGTTAGGGTTCGTCAGGGTGCGTTGTGTCGTCAGGGTGCGTTGTTAGGGTGCGTCGTTTGGGTGCGTCAGGGTGCGTCGTTAGGGTGCGTCAGGGTGCGTCGTTAGGGTTCGTCAGGGTGCGTCGTTAGGGTGCGTCAGGGTGCGTCGTTAGGGTGCGTCAGGGTGCGTCGTTAGGGCGCGTCAGGGTGCGTCGTTAGGGTGCGTCAGGGTGCGTCGTTAGGGTGCGTCAGGGTGCGTCGTTAGGGTGCGTCAGGGTGCGTCGTTAGGGTTCGTCAGGGTGCGTTGTGTCGTCAGGGTGCGTTGTTAGGGTTCGTCAGGGTGCGTCGTTAGGGTGCGTCTGGGTGCGTCGTTAGGGTGCGTCAGGGTGCGTCGTTAGGGTTCGTCAGGGTGCGTTGTGTCGTCAGGGTGCGTTGTTAGGGTGCGTCGTTAGGGTGCGTCAGGGTGCGTCGTTAGGGTGCGTCAGGGTGCGTCGTTAGGGTTCGTCAGGGTGCGTCGTTAGGGTGCGTCAGGGTGCGTCGTTAGGGTGCGTCAGGGTGCGTCGTTAGGGTTCGTCAGGGTGTGTTGTGTCGTCAGGGTGCGTTGTTAGGGTGTGTCAGGGTGCGTCGTTAGGGTGCGTCAGGGTGCGTCGTTAGGGTGCGTCAGGGTGCGTCGTTAGGGTGCGTCAGGGAGCTTCTTTAGGGCTCGTAGGGTGCGTTGTGTCGTCAGGGTGCGTTGTTAGGGTGTGTCAGGGTGCGTCGTTAGGGTGCGATAGGGTGCGTCGTTAGGGTGCGTCGTTAGGGTGCGTCAGGGTGCGTCGTTAGGGTGCAATAGGGTGCGTCGTTAGGGTGCGTCGTTAGGGTTCGTCAGGGTGCGTCGTTAGGGTGCGTCACGGTGCGTCGTTAGGGTTCGTCAGGGTGCGTCAGGGTGCGTTGTGTCGTCAGGGTGCGTTGTTAGGGTGCGTCAGGGTGCGTCGTTAGGGTGCGTCAGGGTGCGTCGTCAGGGTTCGTCAGGGTGCATCGTTAGGGTTCGTCAGGGTACGTCGTTAGGGAGCTTCTTTAGGGCTCGTAGGGTGCGTTGTGTCGTCAGGGTGCGTTGTTAGGGTGTGTCAGGGTGCGTCGTTAGGGTGCGATAGGGTGCGTCGTTAGGGTGCGTCGTTAGGGTGCGTCAGGGTGCGTCGTTAGGGTGCAATAGGGTGCGTCGTTAGGGTGCGTCGTTAGGGTTCGTCAGGGTGCATCGTTAGGGTGCGTCACGGTGCGTCGTTAGGGTTCGTCAGGGTGCGTCGTTAGGGTGCGTCAGGGTGCGTCGTTAGGGTGCGTCAGGGTGCGTCCTGTCGTTAGGGTGCGTCGTTAAGGTTCGTCAGGGTGCGTCGTTAGGGTGCGTCAGGGTGCGTCGTTAGGGTTCGTCAGGGTTCGTCAGGGTGCGTCGTTAGGGTGCGTCAGGGTGCGTCGTTAGGGTGCGTCAGGGTGCGTCGTTAGGGTTCGTCAGGGTGCGTTGTGTCGTCAGGGTGCGTTGTTAGGGTGCGTCGTTTGGGTGCGTCAGGGTGCGTCGTTAGGGTGCGTCAGGGTGCGTCGTTAGGGTTCGTCAGGGTGCGTCGTTAGGGTGCGTCAGGGTGCGTCGTTAGGGTGCGTCAGGGTGCGTCGTTAGGGCGCGTCAGGGTGCGTCGTTAGGGTGCGTCAGGGTGCGTCGTTAGGGTGCGTCAGGGTGCGTCGTTAGGGTGCGTCAGGGTGCGTCGTTAGGGTTCGTCAGGGTGCGTTGTGTCGTCAGGGTGCGTTGTTAGGGTGCGTCAGGGTGCGTCGTTAGGGTGCGTCAGGGTGCGTCGTCAGGGTTCGTCAGGGTGCATCGTTAGGGTTCGTCAGGGTGCGTCGTTAGGGTGCGTCAGGGTGCGTCGTTAGGGTGCAATAGGGTGCGTCGTTAGGGTGCGTCGTTAGGGTTCGTCAGGGTGCGTCGTTAGGGTGCGTCACGGTGCGTCGTTAGGGTGCGTCAGGGTGCGTCGTTAGGGTGCGTCAGGGTGCGTCGTTAGGGTTCGTCAGGGTGCGTCGTTAGGGTGCGTCAGGGTGCGTCGCTAGGGTTCGTCAGGGTGCGTCGTTAGGGTGCGTCAGGGTGCGTCGTTAGGGTGCGTCAGGGTGCTTTGTTAGGGTTCGTCAAGGTGCGTTGTGTCGTCAGGGTGCGTTGTTAGGGTGTGTCAGGGTGCGTCGTTAGGGTGCGATAGGGTGCGTTGTTAGGGTGCGTCGTTAGGGTGCGTCAGGGTGCTTCGTTAGGGTGCGATAGGGTGCGTCGTTAGGGTGCGTCGTTAGGGTTCGTCAGGGTGCGTCGTTAGGGTGCGTCAGGTTGCGTCGTTAGGGTTCGTCAGGGTGCGTCGTTAGGGTTCGTCAGGGTGCGTCGTTAGGGTGCGTCAGGGTGCGTCGTTAGGTTGCGTCAGGGTGCGTCGTTAGGGTGCGTCAGGGTGCGTCGTTAGGGTGCGTCAGGGTGCGTTGTGTCGTCAGGGTGCGTTGTTAGGGTGCGTCAGGGTGCGTCGTTAGGGTGCGTCAGGGTGCGTCGTCAGGGTTCGTCAGGGTGCATCGTTAGGGTTCGTCAGGGTGCGTCGTTAGGGTGCGTCGTTAGGGTTCGTCAGGGTGCGTCGTTAGGGTGCGTCAGGGTGCGTCGTTAGGTTGCGTCAGGGTGCGTTGTGTCGTCAGGGTGCGTTGTTAGGGTGTGTCAGGGTGCGTCGCTAGGGTTCGTCAGGGTGCGTCGTTAGGGTGCGTCAGGGTGCGTCGTTAGGGTGCGTCAGGGTGCTTTGTTAGGGTTCGTCAAGGTGCGTTGTGTCGTCAGGGTGCGTTGTTAGGGTGTGTCAGGGTGCGTCGTTAGGGTGCGATAGGGTGCGTTGTTAGGGTGCGTCGTTAGGGTGCGTCAGGGTGCGTCGTTAGGGTGCGATAGGGTGCGTCGTTAGGGTGCGTCGTTAGGGTTCGTCAGGGTGCGTCGTTAGGGTGCGTCAGGTTGCGTCGTTAGGGTTCGTCAGGGTGCGTCGTTAGGGTTCGTCAGGGTGTGTCGTTAGGGTGCGTCAGGGTGCGTCGTTAGGTTGCGTCAGGGTGCGTCGTTAGGGTGCGTCAGGGTGCGTCGTTAGGGTGCGTCAGGGTGCGTTGTGTCGTTAGGGTGCGTTGTTAGGGTGCGTCAGGGTGCGTCATTAGGGTGCGTCAGGGTGCGTCCTGTCGTTAGGGTGCGTTGTTAGGGTGCGTCAGGGTGCGTCGTTAGGGTGCGTCAGGGTGCGTCGTTAGGATGCGTCGTTAGGGTTTGTCAGGGTGCGTCGTTAGGGTTCGTCAGGGTTCGTCAGGGTGCGTCGTCAGGGTGCGTCAGGGTGCGTCGTTAGGGTGCGTCAGGGTGCGTCGTTAGGGTTCGTCAGGGTGCGTTGTGTCGTCAGGGTGCGTCGTTAGGGTGCGTCATGGTGCGTCGTTAGGGTTCGTCAGGGTGCGTCGTTAGGGTGCGTCAGGGTGCGTCGTTAGGGTGCGTCAGGGTGCATCGTTAGGGTTCGTCAGGGTGTGTTGTGTCGTCAGGGTGCGTTGTTAGGGTGCGTCAGGGTGCGTCGTTAGGGTTCGTCAGGGTGCGTCGTTAGGGTGCGTCAGGGTGCGTCGTTAGGGTGCGTCAGGGAGCTTCGTTAGGGTTCGTCAGGGTGCGTTGTGTCGTCAGGGTGCGTTGTTAGGGTGTGTCAGGGTGCGTCGTTAGGGTGCGATAGGGTGCGTCGTTAGGGTGCGTCGTTAGGGTGTGTCAGGGTGCGTCGTTAGGGTGCATAAGGGTGCGTCGTTAGGGTGCGTCGTTAGGGTTCGTCAGGGTGCGTCGTTAGGGTGCGTCACGGTGCGTCGTTAGGGTGCGTCAGGGTGCGTCGTTAGGGTGCGTCAGGGTGCGTCGTTAGGGTGCGTCAGGGTGCGTCCTGTCGTTAGGGTGCGTCGTTAGGGTTCGTCAGGGTGCGTCGTTAGGGTGCGTCAGGGTGCGTCGTTAGGGTTCGTCAGGGTTCGTCAGGGTGCGTCGTTAGGGTGCGTCAGGGTGCGTCGTTAGGGTGCGTCAGGGTGCGTCGTTAGGGTTCGTCAGGGTGCGTTGTGTCGTCAGGGTGCGTTGTTAGGGTGCGTCGTTAGGGTGCGTCAGGGTGCGTCGTTAGGGTGCGTCAGGGTGCGTCAGGGTGCGTCGTTAGGGTGCGTCAGGGTGCGTCGTTAGGGCGCGTCAGGGTGCGTCGTTAGGGTGCGTCAGGGTGCGTCGTTAGGGTGCGTCAGGGTGCGTCGTTAGGGTGCGTCAGGGTGCGTCGTTAGGGTTCGTCAGGGTGCGTCGTTAGGGTTCGTCAGGGTGCGTCGTTAGGGTGCGTCAGGGTGCGTCGTTAGGGTTCGTCAGGGTGCGTCGTTAGGGTTCTTCAGGGTGCGTCAGGGTGTCAGGGTGCGTCGTTAGGGTGCGTCAGGGTGCGTCGTTAGGGTGCTTCAGGGTGCGTTGTGTCGTCAGGGTGCGTTGTTAGGGTGTGTCAGGGTGCGTCGCTAGGGTTCGTCAGGGTGCGTCGTTAGGGTGCGTCAGGGTGCGTCGTTAGGGTGCGTCAGGGTGCTTTGTTAGGGTTCGTCAGGGTGCGTTGTGTCGTCAGGGTGCGTTGTTAGGGTGTGTCAGGGTGCGTCGTTAGGGTGCGATAGGGTGCGTTGTTAGGGTGCGTCGTTAGGGTGCGTCAGGGTGCGTCGTTAGGGTGCGTCAGGGTGCGTCGTTAGGGTGCAATAGGGTGCGTCGTTAGGGTGCGTCGTTAGGGTTCGTCAGGGTGCATCGTTAGGGTGCGTCACGGTGCGTCGTTAGGGTTCGTCAGGGTGCGTCGTTAGGGTGCGTCAGGGTGCGTCGTTAGGGTGCGTCAGGGTGCGTTGTTAGGGTGTGTCAGGGTGCGTCGCTAGGGTTCGTCAGGGTGCGTCGTTAGGGTGTGTCAGGGTGCGTCGTTAGGGTGCGTCAGGGTGCTTTGTTAGGGTTCGTCAGGGTGCGTTTGTTAGGGTGCGTTGTTAGGGTGTGTCAGGGTGCGTCGTTAGGGTGCGATAGGGTGCGTCGTTAGGGTGCGTCGTTAGGGTGCGTCAGGGTGCTTCGTTAGGGTGCGATAGGGTGCGTCGTTAGGGTGCGTCGTTAGGGTTCGTCAGGGTGCGTCGTTAGGGTGCGTCAGGTTGCGTCGTTAGGGTTCGTCAGGGTGCGTCGTTAGGGTTCGTCAGGGTGCGTCGTTAGGGTGCGTCAGGGTGCGTCGTTAGGTTGCGTCAGGGTGCGTCGTTAGGGTGCGTCAGGGTGCGTCGTTAGGGTGCGTCAGGGTGCGTTGTGTCGTCAGGGTGCGTTGTTAGGGTGCGTCAGGGTGCGTCGTTAGGGTGCGTCAGGGTGCGTCGTCAGGGTTCGTCAGGGTGCATCGTTAGGGTTCGTCAGGGTGCGTCGTTAGGGTGCGTCGTTAGGGTTCGTCAGGGTGCGTCGTTAGGGTGCGTCAGGGTGCGTCGTTAGGTTGCGTCAGGGTGCGTTGTGTCGTCAGGGTGCGTTGTTAGGGTGTGTCAGGGTGCGTCGCTAGGGTTCGTCAGGGTGCGTCGTTAGGGTGCGTCAGGGTGCGTCGTTAGGGTGCGTCAGGGTGCTTTGTTAGGGTTCGTCAAGGTGCGTTGTGTCGTCAGGGTGCGTTGTTAGGGTGTGTCAGGGTGCGTCGTTAGGGTGCGATAGGGTGCGTTGTTAGGGTGCGTCGTTAGGGTGCGTCAGGGTGCGTCGTTAGGGTGCGATAGGGTGCGTCGTTAGGGTGCGTCGTTAGGGTTCGTCAGGGTGCGTCGTTAGGGTGCGTCAGGTTGCGTCGTTAGGGTTCGTCAGGGTGCGTCGTTAGGGTTCGTCAGGGTGTGTCGTTAGGGTGCGTCAGGGTGCGTCGTTAGGTTGCGTCAGGGTGCGTCGTTAGGGTGCGTCAGGGTGCGTCGTTAGGGTGCGTCAGGGTGCGTTGTGTCGTTAGGGTGCGTTGTTAGGGTGCGTCAGGGTGCGTCATTAGGGTGCGTCAGGGTGCGTCCTGTCGTTAGGGTGCGTTGTTAGGGTGCGTCAGGGTGCGTCGTTAGGGTGCGTCAGGGTGCGTCGTTAGGATGCGTCGTTAGGGTTTGTCAGGGTGCGTCGTTAGGGTTCGTCAGGGTTCGTCAGGGTGCGTCGTCAGGGTGCGTCAGGGTGCGTCGTTAGGGTGCGTCAGGGTGCGTCGTTAGGGTTCGTCAGGGTGCGTTGTGTCGTCAGGGTGCGTTGTTAGGGTGCGTCGTTAGGGTGCGTCAGGGTGCGTCGTTAGGGTGCGTCATGGTGCGTCGTTAGGGTTCGTCAGGGTGCGTCGTTAGGGTGCGTCAGGGTGCGTCGTTAGGGTGCGTCAGGGTGCATCGTTAGGGTTCGTCAGGGTGTGTTGTGTCGTCAGGGTGCGTTGTTAGGGTGCGTCAGGGTGCGTCGTTAGGGTTCGTCAGGGTGCGTCGTTAGGGTGCGTCAGGGTGCGTCGTTAGGGTGCGTCAGGGAGCTTCGTTAGGGTTCGTCAGGGTGCGTTGTGTCGTCAGGGTGCGTTGTTAGGGTGTGTCAGGGTGCGTCGTTAGGGTGCGATAGGGTGCGTCGTTAGGGTGCGTCGTTAGGGTGTGTCAGGGTGCGTCGTTAGGGTGCATAAGGGTGCGTCGTTAGGGTGCGTCGTTAGGGTTCGTCAGGGTGCGTCGTTAGGGTGCGTCACGGTGCGTCGTTAGGGTTCGTCAGGGTGCGTCGTTAGGGTGCGTCAGGGTGCGTCGTTAGGGTGCGTCAGGGTGCGTCCTGTCGTTAGGGTGCGTCGTTAGGGTTCGTCAGGGTGCGTCGTTAGGGTGCGTCAGGGTGCGTCGTTAGGGTTCGTCAGGGTTCGTCAGGGTGCGTCGTTAGGGTGCGTCAGGGTGCGTCGTTAGGGTGCGTCAGGGTGCGTCGTTAGGGTTCGTCAGGGTGCGTTTTGTCGTCAGGGTGCGTTGTTAGGGTGCGTCGTTAGGGTTCGTCAGGGTGCGTCGTTAGGGTGCGTCAGGGTGCGTCGTTAGGGTTCGTCAGGGTGCGTCGTTAGGGCGCGTCAGGGTGCGTCGTTAGGGTGCGTCAGGGTGCGTCGTTAGGGTGCGTCAGGGTGCGTCGTTAGGGTGCGTCAGGGTGCGTCGTTAGGGTTCGTCAGGGTGCGTTGTGTCGTCAGGGTGCGTTGTTAGGGTGCGTCAGGGTGCGTCGTTAGGGTGCGTCAGGGTGCGTCGTCAGGGTTCGTCAGGGTGCGTCGTTAGGGTGCGTCAGGGTGCGTCGTTAGGGTGCGTCAGGGTGCGTCGTTAGGGTGCGTCAGGGTGCGTCGTTAGGGTTCTTCAGGGTGCGTTGTGTCGTCAGGGTGCGTTGTTAGGGTGTGTCAGGGTGCGTCGCTAGGGTTCGTCAGGGTGCGTCGTTAGGGTGCGTCAGGGTGCGTCGTTAGGGTGCGTCAGGGTGCTTTGTTAGGGTTCGTCAGGGTGCGTTGTGTCGTCAGGGTGCGTTGTTAGGGTGTGTCAGGGTGCGTCGTTAGGGTGCGATAGGGTGCGTTGTTAGGGTGCGTCGTTAGGGTTCGTCAGGGTGCGTCGTTAGGGTGCGTCGTTAGGGTGCGTCGTTAGGGTGCGTCAGGGTGCGTCGTTAGGGTGCGTCAGGTTGCGTCGTTAGGGTTCGTCAGGGTGCGTCGTTAGGGTGCGTCAGGGTGCGTCGTTAGGGTGCGTCAGGGTGCGTCGTTAGGGTTCGTCAGGGTGCGTTGTGTCGTCAGGGTGCATTGTTAGGGTGCGTCAGGGTGCGTCGTTAGGGTGCGTCAGGGTGCGTCGTTAGGGTTCGTCAGGGTGCGTTGTGTCGTCAGGGTGCGTTGTTAGGGTGTGTCAGGGTGCGTTGTTAGGGTGCGATAGGGTGCGTCGTTAGGGTGCGTCGTTAGGGTTCGTCAGGGTGCGTCGTTAGGGTTCGTCAGGGTGCGTCGTTAGGGTGCGTCAGGGTGCGTCGTTAGGGTGCGTCAGGGTGCGTCGTTAGGGTGCGTCAGGGTGCGTTGTGTCGTTAGGGTGCGTTGTTAGGGTGCGTCAGGGTGCGTCATTAGGGTGCGTCAGGGTGCGTCCTGTCGTTAGGGTGCGTTGTTAGGGTGTGTCAGGGTGCGTCGTTAGGGTGCGATAGGGTGTGTCGTTAGGGTGCGTCGTTAGGGTGCGTCAGGGTGCGTCGTTAGGGTGCAATAGGGTGCGTCGTTAGGGTGCGTCAGGGTGCGTCGTTAGGGTGCGTCACGGTGCGTCGTTAGGGTGCGTCAGGGTGCGTCGTTAGGGTGCGTCAGGGTGCGTCGTTAGGGTTCGTCAGGGTGCAATGTGTCGTCAGGGTGCGTTGTTAGGGTGTGTCAGGGTGCGTCGTTAGGGTGTGTCAGGGTGCGTTCTGTCCTTAGGGTGCGTCGTTACAGTGCGTCAGGGTGCGTCGTTAGGGTTCGTCAGGGTGCGTCGTTAGGGTGCGTCAGGGTGCGTCGTTAGGGTGCGTCAGGGTGCGTTGTGTCGTCAGGGTGCGTTGTTAGGGTGTGTCAGGGTGCGTCGTTAGGGTTCGTCAGGGTGCGTCGTTAGGGTTCGTCAGGGTGCGTCGTTAGGGTGCGTCAGGGTGCTTTGTTAGGGTTCGTCAGGGTGCGTTGTGTCGTCAGGGTGCGTTGTTAGGGTGTGTCAGGGTGCGTTGTTAGGATGCGATAGGGTGCGTTGTTAGGGTGCGTCGTTAGGGTTCGTCAGGGTGCGTCGTTAGGGTTCGTCAGGGTGCGTCGTTAGGGTGCGTCAGGGTGCGTCGTTAGGGTGCGTCAGGGTGCGTCGTTAGGGTGCGTCAGGGTGCGTTGTGTCGTTAGGGTGCGTTGTTAGGGTGCGTCAGGGTGCGTCATTAGGGTGCGTCAGGGTGCGTCCTGTCGTTAGGGTGCGTTGTTAGGGTGCGTCAGGGTGCGTCGTTAGGGTGCGTCAGGGTGCGTCGTTAGGGTTCGTCAGGGTTCGTCAGGGTGCGTCGTTAGGGTTTGTCAGGGTGCGTCGTTAGGGTTCGTCAGGGTTCGTCAGGGTGCGTCGTTAGGGTGCGTCAGGGTGCGTCGTTAGGGTGCGTCAGGGTGCGTCGTTAGGGTTCGTCAGGGTGCGTTGTGTCGTCAGGGTGCGTTGTTAGGGTGCGTCGTTAGGGTGCGTCAGGGTGCGTCGTTAGGGTGCGTCAGGGTGCGTCGTTAGGGTTCGTCAGGGTGCGTCGTTAGGGTGCGTCAGGGTGCGTCGTTAGGGTGCGTCAGGGTGCGTCGTTAGGGTTCGTCAGGGTGTGTTGTGTCGTCAGGGTGCGTTGTTAGGGTGCGTCAGGGTGCGTCGTTAGGGTTCGTCAGGGTGCGTCGTTAGGGTGCGTCAGGGTGCGTCGTTAGGGTGCGTCAGGGAGCTTCTTTAGGGCTCGTAGGGTGCGTTGTGTCGTCAGGGTGCGTTGTTAGGGTGTGTCAGGGTGCGTCGTTAGGGTGCGATAGGGTGCGTCGTTAGGGTGCGTCGTTAGGGTGCGTCAGGGTGCGTCGTTAGGGTGCAATAGGGTGCGTCGTTAGGGTGCGTCGTTAGGGTTCGTCAGGGTGCGTCGTTAGGGTGCGTCACGGTGCGTCGTTAGGGTTCGTCAGGGTGCGTCGTTAGGGTGCGTCAGGGTGCGTCGTTAGGGTGCGTCAGGGTGCGTCCTGTCGTTAGGGTGCGTCGTTAAGGTTCGTCAGGGTGCGTCGTTAGGGTGCGTCAGGGTGCGTCGTTAGGGTTCGTCAGGGTTCGTCAGGGTGCGTCGTTAGGGTGCGTCAGGGTGCGTCGTTAGGGTGCGTCAGGGTGCGTCGTTAGGGTTCGTCAGGGTGTGTTGTGTCGTCAGGGTGCGTTGTTAGGGTGCGTCAGGGTGCGTCGTTAGGGTTCGTCAGGGTGCGTCGTTAGGGTGCGTCAGGGTGCGTCGTTAGGGTGCGTCAGGGAGCTTCTTTAGGGCTCGTAGGGTGCGTTGTGTCGTCAGGGTGCGTTGTTAGGGTGTGTCAGGGTGCGTCGTTAGGGTGCGATAGGGTGCGTCGTTAGGGTGCGTCGTTAGGGTGCGTCAGGGTGCGTCGTTAGGGTGCAATAGGGTGCGTCGTTAGGGTGCGTCGTTAGGGTTCGTCAGGGTGCGTCGTTAGGGTGCGTCAGGGTGCGTCCTGTCGTTAGGGTGCGTCGTTAGGGTTCGTCAGGGTGCGTCGTTAGGGTGCGTCAGGGTGCGTCGTTAGGGTTCGTCAGGGTTCGTCAGGGTGCGTCGTTAGGGTGCGTCAGGGTGCGTCGTTAGGGTGCGTCAGGGTGCGTCGTTAGGGTTCGTCAGGGTGCGTGTGTTAGGGTGCGTCAGGGTGCGTCGTTAGGATGCGTCAGGGTGCGTCGTTAGGGTTCGTCAGGGTGCGTCGTTAGGGTGCGTCAGGGTGCGTCGTTAGGGTGCGTCAGGGTGCGTCGTTAGGGCGCGTCAGGGTGCGTCGTTAGGGTGCGTCAGGGTGCGTCGTTAGGGTGCGTCAGGGTGCGTCGTTAGGGTGCGTCAGGGTGCGTCGTTAGGGTTCGTCAGGGTGTCGTTAGGGTGCATCAGGGTGCGTCGTTAGGGTGCGTCAGGGTGCGTTGTTAGGGTGCGTCAGGGTGCGTCGTCAGGGTTCGTCAGGGTGCGTCGTTAGGGTTCGTCAGGGTGCGTCGTTAGGGTGCGTCAGGGTGCGTCGTTAGGGTGCGTCAGGGTGCGTCGTTAGGGTTCGTCAGGGTGCGTTGTTAGGGTGTGTCAGGGTGCGTCGCTAGGGTTCGTCAGGGTGCGTCGTTAGGGTGCGTCAGGGTGCGTCGTTAGGGTGCGTCAGGGTGCTTTGTTAGGGTTCGTCAGGGTGCGTTGTGTCGTCAGGGTGCGTTGTTAGGGTGTGTCAGGGTGCGTCGTTAGGGTGCGATAGGGTGCGTTGTTAGGGTGTGTCGTTAGGGTGCGTCAGGGTGCGTCGTTAGGGTGCGATAGGGTGCGTCGTTAGGGTGCGTCGTTAGGGTTCGTCAGGGTGCGTCGTTAGGGTGCGTCAGGTTGCGTCGTTAGGGTTCGTCAGGGTGCGTCGTTAGGGTGCGTCAGGGTGCGTCGTTAGGGTGCGTCAGGGTGCGTCGTTAGGGTTCGTCAGGGTGCGTTGTGTCGTCAGGGTGCATTGTTAGGGTGCGTCAGGGTGCGTCGTTAGGGTGCGTCAGGGTGCGTCGTTAGGGTTCGTCAGGGTGCAATGTGTCGTCAGGGTGCGTTGTTAGGGTGTGTCAGGGTGCGTCGTTAGGGTGTGTCAGGGTGCGTTCTGTCCTTAGGGTGCGTCGTTACAGTGCGTCAGGGTGCGTCGTTAGGGTTCGTCAGGGTGCGTCGTTAGGGTGCGTCAGGGTGCGTCGTTAGGGTGCGTCAGGGTGCGTTGTGTCGTCAGGGTGCGTTGTTAGGGTGTGTCAGGGTGCGTCGCTAGGGTTCGTCAGGGTGCGTCGTTAGGGTGCGTCAGGGTGCGTCGTTAGGTCGTTAGGGTGCGTCAGGGTGCTTTGTTAGGGTTCGTCAGGGTGCGTTGTGTCGTCAGGGTGCGTTGTTAGGGTGTGTCAGGGTGCGTTGTTAGGGTGCGATAGGGTGCGTTGTTAGGGTGCGTCGTTAGGGTTCGTCAGGGTGCGTCGTTAGGGTTCGTCAGGGTGCGTCGTTAGGGTGCGTCAGGGTGCGTCGTTAGGGTGCGTCAGGGTGCGTCGTTAGGGTGCGTCAGGGTGCGTTGTGTCGTTAGGGTGCGTTGTTAGGGTGCGTCAGGGTGCGTCATTAGGGTGCGTCAGGGTGCGTCAGGGTGCGTTGTTAGGGTGTGTCAGGGTGCGTTGTTAGGGTGCGATAGGGTGCGTCGTTAGGATGCGTCGTTAGGGTTTGTCAGGGTGCGTCGTTAGGGTTCGTCAGGGTTCGTCAGGGTGCGTCGTTAGGGTGCGTCAGGGTGCGTCGTTAGGGTGCGTCAGGGTGCGTCGTTAGGGTTCGTCAGGGTGCGTTGTGTCGTCAGGGTGCGTTGTTAGGGTGCGTCGTTAGGGTGCGTCAGGGTGCGTCGTTAGGGTGCGTCAGGGTGCGTCGTTAGGGTTCGTCAGGGTGCGTCGTTAGGGTGCGTCAGGGTGCGTCGTTAGGGTGCGTCAGGGTGCGTCGTTAGGGTTCGTCAGGGTGTGTTGTGTCGTCAGGGTGCGTTGTTAGGGTGCGTCAGGGTGCGTCGTTAGGGTTCGTCAGGGTGCGTCGTTAGGGTGCGTCAGGGTGCGTCGTTAGGGTGCGTCAGGGAGCTTCTTTAGGGCTCGTAGGGTGCGTTGTGTCGTCAGGGTGCGTTGTTAGGGTGTGTCAGGGTGCGTCGTTAGGGTGCGGTAGGGTGCGTCGTTAGGGTGCGTCGTTAGGGTGGTCAGGGTGCGTCGTTAGGGTGCAATAGGGTGCGTCGTTAGGGTGCGTCGTTAGGGTTCGTCAGGGTGCGTCGTTAGGGTGCGTCACGGTGCGTCGTTAGGGTTCGTCAGGGTGCGTCGTTAGGGTGCGTCAGGGTGCGTCGTTAGGGTGCGTCAGGGTGCGTCCTGTCGTTAGGGTGCGTCGTTAAGGTTCGTCAGGGTGCGTCGTTAGGGTGCGTCAGGGTGCGTCGTTAGGGTTCGTCAGGGTTCGTCAGGGTGCGTCGTTAGGGTGCGTCAGGGTGCGTCGTTAGGGTGCGTCAGGGTGCGTCGTTAGGGTTCGTCAGGGTGTGTTGTGTCGTCAGGGTGCGTTGTTAGGGTGCGTCAGGGTGCGTCGTTAGGGTTCGTCAGGGTGCGTCGTTAGGGTGCGTCAGGGTGCGTCGTTAGGGTGCGTCAGGGAGCTTCTTTAGGGCTCGTAGGGTGCGTTGTGTCGTCAGGGTGCGTTGTTAGGGTGTGTCAGGGTGCGTCGTTAGGGTGCGATAGGGTGCGTCGTTAGGGTGCGTCGTTAGGGTGCGTCAGGGTGCGTCGTTAGGGTGCAATAGGGTGCGTCGTTAGGGTGCGTCGTTAGGGTTCGTCAGGGTGCGTCGTTAGGGTGCGTCACGGTGCGTCGTTAGGGTTCGTCAGGGTGCGTCGTTAGGGTGCGTCAGGGTGCGTCGTTAGGGTGCGTCAGGGTGCGTCCTGTCGTTAGGGTGCGTCGTTAAGGTTCGTCAGGGTGCGTCGTTAGGGTGTGTCAGGGTGCGTCGTTAGGGTTCGTCAGGGTTCGTCAGGGTGCGTCGTTAGGGTGCGTCAGGGTGCGTCGTTAGGGTGCGTCAGGGTGCGTCGTTAGGGTTCGTCAGGGTGCGTTGTGTCGTCAGGGTGCGTTGTTAGGGTGCGTCGTTAGGGTGCGTCAGGGTGCGTCGTTAGGGTGCGTCAGGGTGCGTCGTTAGGGTTCGTCAGGGTGCGTCGTTAGGGTGCGTCAGGGTGCGTCGTTAGGGTGCGTCAGGGTGCGTCGTTAGGGTGCGTCAGGGTGCGTCGTTAGGGTGCGTCAGGGTGTGTCGTTAGGGTGCGTCAGGGTGCGTCGTTAGGGTGCGTCAGGGTGCGTCGTTAGGGTTCGTCAGGGTGCGTTGTGTGCGTTGTTAGGGTGCGTCAGGGTGCGTCGTTAGGGTGCAATAGGGTGCGTCGTTAGGGTGCGTCGTTAGGGTTCGTCAGGGTGCGTCGTTAGGGTGCGTCACGGTGCGTCGTTAGGGTTCGTCAGGGTGCGTTGTTAGGGTGCGTCAGGGTGCGTCGTTAGGGTGCGTCAGGGTGCGTCCTGTCGTTAGGGTGCGTCGTTAAGGTTCGTCAGGGTGCGTCGTTAGGGTGCGTCAGGGTGCGTCGTTAGGGTTCGTCAGGGTTCGTCAGGGTGCGTCGTTAGGGTGCGTCACGGTGCGTCGTTAGGGTTCGTCAGGGTGCGTCGTTAGGGTGCGTCAGGGTGCGTCGTTAGGGTGCGTCGTTAAGGTTCGTCAGGGTGCGTCGTTAGGGTGCGTCAGGGTGCGTCGTTAGGGTTCGTCAGGGTTCGTCAGGGTGCGTCGTTAGGGTGCGTCAGGGTGCGTCGTTAGGGTGCGTCAGGGTGCGTCGTTAGGGTTCGTCAGGGTGCGTTGTGTCGTCAGGGTGCGTTGTTAGGGTGCGTCGTTAGGGTGCGTCAGGGTGCGTCGTTAGGGTGCGTCAGGGTGCGTCGTTAGGGTTCGTCAGGGTGCGTCGTTAGGGTGCGTCAGGGTGCGTCGTTAGGGTGCGTCAGGGTGCGTCGTTAGGGTGCGTCAGGGTGCGTCGTTAGGGTGCGTCAGGGTGCGTCGTTAGGGTGCGTCAGGGTGCGTCGTTAGGGTTCGTCAGGGTGCGTTGTGTCGTCAGGTTGCGTTGTTGGGGTGCGTCAGGGTGCGTCGTTAGGGTTCGTCAGGGTGCGTCGTTAGGGTGTGTAGGGTGCGTCGTTAGGGTGCGTCGTTAGGGTTCGTCAGGGTGCGTCGTTAGGGTGCGTCACGGTGCGTCGTTAGGGTTCGTCAGGGTGCGTCGTTAGGGTGCGTCAGGGTGCGTCGTTAGGGTGCGTCAGGGTGCGTCCTGTCGTTAGGGTGCGTCGTTAAGGTTCGTCAGGGTGCGTCGTTAGGGTGCGTCAGGGTGCGTCGTTAGGGTTCGTCAGGGTTCGTCAGGGTGCGTCGTTAGGGTGCGTCAGGGTGCGTCGTTAGGGTGCGTCAGGGTGCGTCGTTAGGGTTCGTCAGGGTGCGTTGTGTCGTCAGGGTGCGTTGTTAGGGTGCGTCGTTAGGGTGCGTCAGGGTGCGTCGTTAGGGTGCGTCAGGGTGCGTCGTTAGGGTTCGTCAGGGTGCGTCGTTAGGGTGCGTCAGGGTGCGTCGTTAGGGTGCGTCAGGGTGCGTCGTTAGGGCGCGTCAGGGTGCGTCGTTAGGGTGCGTCAGGGTGCGTCGTTAGGGTGCGTCAGGGTGCGTCGTTAGGGTGCGTCAGGGTGCGTCGTTAGGGTTCGTCAGGGTGCGTTGTGTCGTCAGGGTGCGTTGTTAGGGTGCGTCAGGGTGCGTCGTTAGGGTGCGTCAGGGTGCGTCGTCAGGGTTCGTCAGGGTGCGTCGTTAGGGTTCGTCAGGGTGCGTCGTTAGGGTGCGTCGTTAGGGTTCGTCAGGGTGCGTCGTTAGGGTGCGTCAGGGTGCGTCGTTAGGGTGCGTCAGGGTGCGTTGTGTCGTCAGGGTGCGTTGTTAGGGTGTGTCAGGGTGCTCCGCTAGGGTTCGTCAGGGTGCGTCGTTAGGGTGCGTCAGGGTGCGTCGTTAGGGTGCGTCAGGGTGCTTTGTTAGGGTTCGTCAGGGTGCGTTGTGTCGTCAGGGTGCGTCGTTAGGGTGTGTCAGGGTGCGTCGTTAGGGTGCGATAGGGTGCGTTGTTAGGGTGCGTCGTTAGGGTGCGTCAGGGTGCGTCGTTAGGGTGCGATAGGGTGCGTTGTTAGGGTGCGTCGTTAGGGTGCGTCAGGGTGCGTCGTTAGGGTGCGTCAGGTTGCGTCGTTAGGGTTCGTCAGGGTGCGTCGTTAGGGTTCGTCAGGGTGCGTCGTTAGGGTGCGTCAGGGTGCGTCGTTAGGTTGCGTCAGGGTGCGTCGTTAGGGTGCGTCAGGGTGCGTCGTTAGGGTGCGTCAGGGTGCGTTGTAGGGTCGTCAGGGTGCGTTGTTAGGGTGCGTCAGGGTGCGTCGTTAGGGTGCGTCAGGGTGCGTCCGTTGTTAGGGTGCGTCAGGGTGCGTCGTTAGGGTGCGTCAGGGTGCGTCGTTAGGGTGCGTCGTTAGGGTTCGTCAGGGTGCGTCGTTAGGGTGCGTCAGGGTTCGTCAGGGTGCGTCGTTAGGGTGCGTCAGGGTGCGTCGTTAGGGTGCGTCAGGGTGCGTCGTTAGGGTTCGTCAGGGTGCGTCGTTAGGGTTCGTCAGGGTGCGTCGTTAGGGTGCGTCATGGTGCGTCGTTAGGGTGCGTCAGGGTGCGTCGTTAGGGTTCGTCAGGGTGCGTCGTTAGGGTGCGTCACGGTGCGTCGTTAGGGTTCGTCAGGGTGCGTCGTTAGGGTGCGTCAGGGTGCGTCGTTAGGGTGCGTCAGGGTGCGTCCTGTCGTTAGGGTGCGTCGTTAGGGTTCGTCAGGGTGCGTCGTTAGGGTGCGTCAGGGTGCGTCGTTAGGGTTCGTCAGGGTGCGTCGTTAGGGTGCGTCGTTAGGGTGCGTCAGGGTGCGTCGTTAGGGTTCGTCAGGGTGCGTTGTGTCGTCAGGGTGCGTTGTTAGGGTGCGTCGTTAGGGTGCGTCAGGGTGCGTCGTTAGGGTGCGTCAGGGTGCGTCGTTAGGGTTCGTCAGGGTGCGTCGTTAGGGTGCGTCAGGGTGCGTCGTTAGGGTTCGTCAGGGTGCGTCGTTAGGGTGCGTCAGGGTGCGTCGTTAGGGTGCGTCAGGGTGCTTTGTTAGGGTTCGTCAGGGTTCGTCGTTAGGTTGCGTCAGGGTGCGTCCTGTCGTTAGGGTGCGTTGTTAGGGTGCGTCAGGGTGCGTCGTTAGGGTGCGTCAGGGTGCGTCGTTAGGGTGCGTCAGGGTGCGTCGTTAGGGTGTGTCAGGGTGCGTCGTTAGGGTTCGTCAGGGTGCGTTGTGTCCTCAGGGTGCGTTGTTAGGTTGTGTCAGGGTGCGTCGTTAGGGTGCAATAGGGTGCGTTAGGGTGCGTCGTTAGGGTGCGTCAGGGTGCGTCGTTAGGGTGCGATAGGGTGCGTTAGGGTGCTTCGTTAGGGTGCGTCAGGGTGCGTCGTTAGGGTGCGATAGGGTGCGTCAGGGTGCGTCGTTAGGGTTCGTCAGGGTGCGTCGTTAGGGTGCGTCAGGGTGCGTCGTTAGGGTGCGTCAGGGTGCGTCGTTAGGGTTCGTCAGGGTGCGTTGTGTCGTCAGGGTGCGTTGTTAGGGTGCGTCAGGGTGCGTCGTTAGGGTTCGTCAGGGTGCGTCGTTAGGGTTCGTCAGGGTGCGTCGTTAGGGTGCGTCAGGGTGCGTCGTTAGGGTGAGTCAGGGTGCGTCGTTAGGGTGCGTCAGGGTGCGTTGTGTCGTCAGGGTGCGTTGTTAGGGTGTGTCAGGGTGCGTCGTTAGGGTTCGTCAGGGTGCGTCGTTAGGGTGCGTCAGGGTGCGTCGTTAGGGTGCGTCAGGGTGCTTCGTTAGGGTTCGTCAGGGTGCGTTGTGTCGTCAGGGTGCGTTGTTAGGGTGTGTCAGGGTGCGTCGTTAGGGTGCGATAGGGTGCGTCGTTAGGGTGCGTCGTTAGGCTGCGTCAGGGTGCGTCGTTAGGGTGCAATAGGGTGCGTCGTTAGGGTGCGTCGTCAGGGTTCGTCAGGGTGCGTCGTTAGGGTGCGTCACAGTGCGTCGTTAGGGTTCGTCAGGGTGCGTCGTTAGGGTGCGTCAGGGTGCGTCGTTAGGGTGAGTCAGGGTGCGTCCTGTCGTTAGGGTGCGTCGTTAGGGTTCGTCAGGGTGCGTCGTTAGGGTGCGTCAGGGTGCGTCGTTAGGGTGCGTCAGGGTGCTTCGTTAGGGTTCGTCAGGGTGCGTTGTGTCGTCAGGGTGCGTTGTTAGGGTGTGTCAGGGTGCGTCGTTAGGGTGCGATAGGGTGCGACGTTAGGGTGCGTCGTTAGGGTGCGTCAGGGTGCGTCGTTAGGGTGCAATAGGGTGCGTCGTTAGGGTGCGTCGTTAGGGTTCGTCAGGGTGCGTCGTTAGGGTGCGTCACAGTGCGTCGTTAGGGTTCGTCAGGGTGCGTCGTTAGGGTGCGTCAGGGTGCGTCGTTAGGGTGCGTCAGGGTGCGTCGTTAGGGTTCGTCAGGGTGCGTTGTGTCGTCAGGGTGCGTTGTTAGGGTGCGTCGTTAGGGTGCGTCGTTAGGGTGCGTCAGGGTGCGTCGTTAGGGTGCGATAGGGTGCGTCGTTAGGGTGCGTCGTTAGGGTTCATCAGGGTGCGTCGTTAGGGTGCGTCAGGGTGCGTCGTTAGGGTTCGTCAGGGTGCGTCGTTAGGGTGCGTCAGGGTGCGTCGTTAGGGTGCGTCAGGGTGCGTCGTTAGGGTTCGTCAGGGTGCGTTAGGGTCGTCAGGGTGCGTTGTTAGGGTTCGTCAGGGTGCGTCGTTAGGGTTCGTCAGGGTGCGTCGTTAGGGTGCGTCAGGGTGCGTCGTTAGGGTGAGTCAGGGTGCGTCGTTAGGGTGCGTCAGGGTGCGTTGTGTCGTCAGGGTGCGTTGTTAGGGTGTGTCAGGGTGCGTCGTTAGGGTTCGTCAGGGTGCGTCGTTAGGGTGCGTCAGGGTGCGTCGTTAGGGTGCGTCAGGGTGCTTCGTTAGGGTTCGTCAGGGTGCGTTGTGTCGTCAGGGTGCGTTGTTAGGGTGTGTAAGGGTGCGTCGTTAGGGTGCGATAGGGTGCGTCGTTAGGGTGCGTCAGGGTGCGTCGTTAGGGTGCAATAGGGTGCGTCGTTAGGGTGAGTCAGGGTGCGTCGTTAGGGTGAGTCAGGGTGCGTCCTGTCGTTAGGGTGCGTCGTTAGGGTGAGTCGTCGTTAGGGTGCGTCAGGGTGCGTCGTTAGGGTTCGTCAGGGTGCGTTGTGTCGTCAGGGTGCGTTGTTAGGGTGCGTCAGGGTGCGTCGTTAGGGTTCGTCAGGGTGCGTCGTTAGGGTGCGTCAGGGTGCGTCGTTAGGGTGCGTCAGGGTGCTTCGTTAGGGTTCGTCAGGGTGCGTTGTGTCGTCAGGGTGCGTTGTTAGGGTGTGTCAGGGTGCGTCGTTAGGGTGCGATAGGGTGCGTCGTTAGGGTGCGTCGTTAGGGTGCGTCAGGGTGCGTCGTTAGGGTGCAATAGGGTGCGTCGTTAGGGTGCGTCATTAGGGTTCGTCAGGGTGCGTCGTTAGGGTGCGTCACGGTGCGTCGTTAGGGTGCGTCAGGGTGCGTCGTTAGGGTGCGTCAGGGTGCGTCGTTAGGGTGCGTCAGGGTGCGTCCTGTCGTTAGGGTGCGTCGTTAGGGTGCGTCAGGGTGCGTCGTTAGGGTGCGTCAGGGTGCGTCGTTAGGGTGTCGCGTTGCCAGGGTGCGTCGTTAGGGGTCGGTGCGTCAGGGTGCGTCGTTAGGGTTCGTCAGGGTGTCGTCGGTTCGTAGGGTGCGTCAGGGTGCGTCGTTAGGGTGCGTCAGGGTGCGTCGTTAGGGTGCGTCAGGGTGCGTTGTGTCATTAGGGTGCATTGTTAGGGTGCGTCAGGGTGCGTCGTTAGGGTGTGTCAGGGTGCGTCGTTAGGGTGCGTTAGGGTGCGATAGGGTGCGTCGTTTGGGTGCGTCGTTAGGGTGCGATAGGTTGCGTCGTTAGGGTGCGTCGTTAGCGTTCGTCAGGGTGCGTTGTGTCGTCAGGGTGCGTTGTTAGGGTGCGTCGTTAGGGTGCGTCGTTAGGGTGCGTTGTGTCGTCGGGGTGCGTTGTCAGGGTGCGTCGTTAGGGTGTGTCAGGTTGCGTCGTTATGGTGTGTCAGGGTGCATCGTTAGGGTGCGATAGGGTGCGTCGTTAGGGTGTGTCGTTAGGGTGCGTCGTTAGGGTTCGTCAGGGTGCGCACCCTGACGCACCCTAACAGCGCACCCTAACGACACAACGCACCCTGCCGCACCCTAACGACGCACCCTGACGCACCATAACGACGCACCCTGACACACCCTAACGACGCACCCTGACGAACCCTAACAACGCACCCTGACGACACAACGCACCCTAACGACGCACCCTAACAACGCAGAACTGACGACACAACGCACCCTGACGAACCCTAACGACGCACCCTGACGCACCCTAACGACGCACCCTGACGCACCCTAACGACGCACCCTGACGCACCCTAAGGACGCACCCTGACACACCCTAACAACGCACCCTGACGACACAACGCACCCTGACGAACCCTAACGACGCACCCTGACGCACCCTAACGACGCACCCTGACGCACCCTAACGACGCACCCTAACGACAGGACGCACCCTGACGCACCCTAACGACGCACCCTGACGACGCACCCTAACGACGCACCCTGACGCACCCTAACGACGCACCCTGACACACCCTAACAACGCACCCTGACGACACAACGCACCCTGACGAACCCTAACGACGCACCCTGACGCACCCTAACGACGCACCCTGACGCACCCTAACGACGCACTCTGACGAACCCTAACGACGCACCCTAACGACAGGACGCACCCTGACGCACCCTAATGACGCACCCTGACGCACCCTAACAACGCACCCTAACGACGCACCCTGACGCACCCTGACGCACCCTGACGCACCCTAACGACGCACCCTGACGAACCCTAACGACGCACCCTGACGAACCTTAACGACGCACCCTGACGCACCCTAACGACGCAACCTGACTCACCCTAACAACGCACCCTGACGACACAACGCACCCTGACGAACCCTAACGACGCACCCTATCGCACCCTAACGACGCACCCTGACACACCTTAACAACGCACCCTGACGACACAACGCACCCTGACGAACCCTAACGACGCACCCTGACGCACCCTAACGACGCACCCTGACGCACCCTAACGACGCACCCTGACGAACCCTAACGACGCACCCTGACGAACCTTAACGACGCACCCTGACGCACCCTAACGACGCACCCTGACGCACCCTAACAACGCACCCTGACGACACAACGCACCCTGCCGCACCCTAACGACGCACCCTGACGCACCATAACGACGCACCCTGACACACCCTAACGACGCACCCTGACGAACCCTAACAACGCACCCTGACGACACAACGCACCCTAACGACGCACCCTAACGTCGCACCCTAATGCACCCTAACGACGCACCCTAACGCACCCTAACGACGCACCCTAACGACGCACCCTATCGCACCCTAACGACGCACCCTGACACACCCTAACAACGCACCCTGACGACACAACGCACCCTGACGAACCCTAACGACGAACCCTGACGCACCCTAACGACGCACCCTGACGCACCCTAACGACGCACCCTGACGAACCCTAACGACGCACCCTGACACACCCTAACAACGCACCCTGACGACACAACGCACCCTGACGAACCCTAACGACGAACCCTGACGCACCCTTACGACGCACCCTGACGCACCCTAACGACGCACCCTGACGAACCCTAACGACGCACCCTGACGCACCCTAACGACGCACCCTGACGAACCCTAACGACGCACCCTGACGAACCCTAACGACGCACCCTGACGCACCCTAACGACGCACCCTGACGCACCCTAACAACGCACCCTGACGACACAACGCACCCTGACGAACCCTAACGACGCACCCTAACGACGCACCCTGACGAACCCTAACGACGCACCCTGACGAACCCTAACGACGCACCCTGACGCACCCTAACGACGCACCCTGACGCACCCTAACAACGCACCCTGACGACACAACGCACCCTGACGAACCCTAACGACGCACTCTGACGAACCCTAACGACGCACCCTAACGACAGGACGCACCCTGACGCACCCTAATGACGCACCCTGACGCACCCTAACAACGCACCCTAACGACGCACCCTGACGCACCCTGACGCACCCTGACGCACCCTAACGACGCACCCTGACGAACCCTAACGACGCACCCTGACGAACCTTAACGACGCACCCTGACGCACCCTAACGACGCAACCTGACTCACCCTAACAACGCACCCTGACGACACAACGCACCCTGACGAACCCTAACGACGCACCCTATCGCACCCTAACGACGCACCCTGACACACCTTAACAACGCACCCTGACGACACAACGCACCCTGACGAACCCTAACGACGCACCCTGACGCACCCTAACGACGCACCCTGACGCACCCTAACGACGCACCCTGACGAACCCTAACGACGCACCCTGACGAACCTTAACGACGCACCCTGACGCACCCTAACGACGCACCCTGACGCACCCTAACAACGCACCCTGACGACACAACGCACCCTGCCGCACCCTAACGACGCACCCTGACGCACCATAACGACGCACCCTGACACACCCTAACGACGCACCCTGACGAACCCTAACAACGCACCCTGACGACACAACGCACCCTAACGACGCACCCTAACGTCGCACCCTAATGCACCCTAACGACGCACCCTAACGCACCCTAACGACGCACCCTAACGACGCACCCTATCGCACCCTAACGACGCACCCTGACACACCCTAACAACGCACCCTGACGACACAACGCACCCTGACGAACCCTAACGACGAACCCTGACGCACCCTAACGACGCACCCTGATGCACCCTAACGACGCACCCTGACGAACCCTAACGACGCACCCTGACACACCCTAACAACGCACCCTGACGACACAACGCACCCTGACGAACCCTAACGACGAACCCTGACGCACCCTAACGACGCACCCTGACGCACCCTAACGACGCACCCTGACGAACCCTAACGACGCACCCTGACGCACCCTAACGACGCACCCTGACGAACCCTAACGACGCACCCTGACGAACCCTAACGACGCACCCTAACGCACCCTAACGACGCACCCTGACGCACCCTAACAACGCACCCTGACGACACAACGCACCCTGACGAACCCTAACGACGCACCCTAACGACGCACCCTGACGAACCCTAACGACGCACCCTGACGAACCCTAACGACGCACCCTGACGCACCCTAACGACGCACCCTGACGCACCCTAACAACGCACCCTGACGACACAACGCACCCTGACGAACCCTAACGACGCACCCTATCGCACCCTAACGACGCACCCTGACACACCTTAACAACGCACCCTGACGACACAACGCACCCTGACGAACCCTAACGACGCACCCTGACGCACCCTAACGACGCACCCTGACGCACCCTAACGACGCACCCTGACGAACCCTAACGACGCACCCTGACGCACCCTAACGACGCACCCTGACGAACCCTAACGACGCACCCTGACACACCCTAACAACGCACCCTGACGACACAACGCACCCTGACGAACCCTAACGACGCACCCTGACGCACCCTAACGACGCACCCTGACGCACCATAACGACGCACCCTGACGAACCCTAACGACGCACCCTGACGAACCTTAACGACGCACCCTGACGCACCCTAACGACGCAACCTGACTCACCCTAACAACGCACCCTGACGACACAACGCACCCTTACGAACCCTAACGACGCACCCTATCGCACCCTAACGACGCACCCTGACACACCTTAACAACGCACCCTGACGACACAACGCACCCTGACGAACCCTAACGACGCACCCTGACGCACCCTAAGGACGCACCCTGACGCACCCTAACGACGCACCCTGACGACACAACGCACCCTGACGAACCCTAACGACGCACCCTGACGCACCCTAACGACGCACCCTAACGACAGGACGCACCCTGACGCACCCTAACGACGCACCCTGACGCACCCTAACAACGCACCCTAACGACAGGACGCACCCTGACGCACCCTAACGACGCACCCTGACACACCCTAACAACGCACCCTGACGACACAACGCACCCTGACGAACCCTAACGACGCACCCTGACGCACCCTAACGACGCACCCTGACGCACCCTAACGACGCACTCTGACGAACCCTAACGACGCACCCTAACGACAGGACGCACCCTGACGCACCCTAATGACGCACCCTGACGCACCCTAACAACGCACCCTAACGACGCACCCTGACGCACCCTGACGCACCCTAACGACGCACCCTGACGAACCCTAACAACGCACCCTGACGCACCCTAACGACGCACCCTGACTCACCCTAACAACGCACCCTGACGACACAACGCACCCTGACGAACCCTAACGACGCACCCTATCGCACCCTAACGACGCACCCTGACACACCTTAACAACGCACCCTGACGACACAACGCACCCTGACGAACCCTAACGACGCACCCTGACGCACCCTAACGACGCACCCTGACGCACCCTAACGACGCACCCTGACGAACCCTAACGACGCACCCTGACGAACCTTAACGACGCACCCTGACGCACCCTAACGACGCACCCTGACGCACCCTAACAACGCATCCTGACGACACAACGCACCCTGACGAACCCTAACGACGCACCCTGACGCACCCTAACGCACCCTAACGACGCACCCTGACGAACCCTAACAACGCACCCTGACGACACAACGCACCCTGACGCACCCTAACGACGCACCCTGACGCACCCTAACGACGCACCCTAACGCACCCTAACGACGCACCCTAACGACGCACACTATCGCACCCTAACGACGCACCCTGACACACCCTAACAACGCACCCTGACGACACAACGCACCCTGACGAACCCTAACGACGCACCCTGACGCACCCTAACGACGCACCCTGACGCACCCTAACGACGCACCCTGACGAACCCTAACGACGCACCCTGACACACCCTAACAACGCACCCTGACGACACAACGCACCCTGACGAACCCTAACGACGAACCCTGACGCACCCTTACGACGCACCCTGACGCACCCTAACGACGCACCCTGACGAACCCTAACGACGCACCCTGACGCACCCTAACGACGCACCCTGACGAACCCTAACGACGCACCCTGACGAACCCTAACGACGCACCCTGACGCACCCTAACGACGCACCCTGACGCACCCTAACAACGCACCCTGACGACACAACGCACCCTGACGAACCCTAACGACGCACCCTATCGCACCCTAACGACGCACCCTGACACACCTTAACAACGCACCCTGACGACACATCGCACCCTGACGAACCCTAACGACGCACCCTGACGCACCCTAACGACGCACCCTGACGCACCCTAACGACGCACCCTGACGAACCCTAACGACGCACCCTGACGCACCCTAACGACGCACCCTGACGAACCCTAACGACGCACCCTGACACACCCTAACAACGCACCCTGACGACACAACGCACCCTGACGAACCCTAACGACGCACCCTGACGCACCCTAACGACGCACCCTGACGCACCCTAACGACGCACCCTGACGAACCCTAACGACGCACCCTGACGAACCTTAACGACGCACCCTGACGCACCCTAACGACGCACCCTGACACACCCTAACAACGCACCGTGACGACACAACGCACCCTGACGAACCCTAACGACGCACCCTATCGCACCCTAACGACGCACCCTGACACACCTTAACAACGCACCCTGACGACACAACGCACCCTGACGAACCCTAACGACGCACCCTGACGCACCCTAACGACGCACCCTGACGCACCCTAACGACGCACCCTGACGAACCCTAACGACGCACCCTGACGAACCTTAACGACGCACCCTGATGCACCGTAACGACGCACCCTGACGCACCCTAACAACGCACCCTGACGCACCCTAACGACGCACCCTGACGCACCCTAACGACGCACCCTGACGAACCCTAACGACGCACCCTGACGAAACCTAACGACGCACCCTGACGCACCCTAACGACGCACCCTGACGCACCCTAACGACGCACCCTTACACACCCTAACCACGCACCCTGACGACACAACGCACCCTGACGAACCCTAACGACGCACCCTGACGCACCCTAACGACGCACCCTGACGCACCCTAACGACGCACCCTGACGCACCCTAACGACGCACCCTGACGCACCCTAACGACGCACCCTGACGAACCCTAACGACGCACCCTGACGCACCCTAACGACGCACCCTGACGCACCCTAACGACGCACCCTGACGAACCCTAACGACGCACCCTAACGACAGGACGCACCCTGACGCACCCTAACGACGCACCCTGACGCACCCTAACAACGCACCCTAACGACAGGACGCACCCTGACGCACCCTAACGACGCACCCTGACACACCCTAACAACGCACCCTGACGACACAACGCACCCTGACGAACCCTAACGACGCACCCTGACGCACCCTAACGACGCACCCTGACGCACCCTAACGACGCACTCTGACGAACCCTAACGACGCACCCTAACGACAGGACGCACCCTGACGCACCCTAATGACGCACCCTGACGCACCCTAACAACGCACACTAACGACGCACCCTGACGCACCCTGACGCACCCTAACGACGCACCCTGACGAACCCTAACGACGCACCCTGACGAACCTTAACGACGCACCCTGACGCACCCTAACGACGCAACCTGACTCACCCTAACAACGCACCCTGACGACACAACGCACCCTGACGAACCCTAACGACGCACCCTATCGCACCCTAACGACGCACCCTGACACACCTTAACAACGCACCCTGACGACACAACGCACCCTGACGAACCCTAACGACGCACCCTGACGCACCCTAACGACGCACCCTGACGCACCCTAACGACGCACCCTGACGAACCCTAACGACGCACCCTGACGAACCCTAACGACGCACCCTGACGCACCGTAACGACGCACCCTGACGCACCCTAACGACGCACCCTGACGCACCCTAACGACGCACCCTGACGCACCCTAACGACGCACCCTGACGAACCCTAACGACGCACCCTGACGAACCCTAACGACGCACCCTGACGCACCCTAACGACGCACCCTGACGAACCCTAACGACGCACCCTTACACACCCTAACCACGCACCCTGACGACACAACGCACCCTGACGAACCCTAACGACGCACCCTATCGCACCCTAACGACGCACCCTGACGCACCCTAACGACGCACCCTGACGCACCCTAACGACGCACCCTGACGCACCCTAACGACGCACCCTGACGAACCCTAACGATGCACCCTGACGCACCCTAACGACGCACCCTGACGCACCCTAACGACGCACCCTGACGAACCCTAACGACGCACCCTAACGACAGGACGCACCCTGACGCACCCTAACGACGCACCCTGACGCACCCTAACAACGCACCCTAACGACAGGACGCACCCTGACGCACCCTAACGACGCACCCTGACACACCCTAACAACGCACCCTGACGACACAACGCACCCTGACGAACCCTAACGACGCACCCTGACGCACCCTAACGACGCACCCTGACGCACCCTAACGACGCACTCTGACGAACCCTAACGACGCACCCTAACGACAGGACGCACCCTGACGCACCCTAATGACGCACCCTGACGCACCCTAACAACGCACACTAACGACGCACCCTGACGCACCCTGACGCACCCTAACGACGCACCCTGACGAACCCTAACGACGCACCCTGACGAACCTTAACGACGCACCCTGACGCACCCTAACGACGCAACCTGACTCACCCTAACAACGCACCCTGACGACACAACGCACCCTGACGAACCCTAACGACGCACCCTATCGCACCCTAACGACGCACCCTGACACACCTTAACAACGCACCCTGACGACACAACGCACCCTGACGAACCCTAACGACGCACCCTGACGCACCCTAACGACGCACCCTGACGCACCCTAACGACGCACCCTGACGAACCCTAACGACGCACCCTGACGAACCTTAACGACGCACCCTGACGCACCCTAACGACGCACCCTGACGCACCCTAACAACGCACCCTGACGACACAACGCACCCTGCCGCACCCTAACGACTCACCCTGACGCACCATAACGACGCACCCTGACACACCCTAACGACGCACCCTGACGAACCCTAACAACGCACCCTGACGACACAACGCACCCTAACGACGCACCCTAACGACGCACCCTAACGCACCCTAACGACGCACCCTAACGCACCCTAACGACGCACCCTAACGACGCACCCTATCGCACCCTAACGACGCACCCTGACACACCCTAACAACGCACCCTGACGACACAACGCACCCTGACGAACCCTAACGACGAACCCTGACGCACCCTAACGACGCACCCTGACGCACCCTAACGACGCACCCTGACGAACCCTAACGACGCACCCTGACACACACTAACAACGCACCCTGACGACACAACGCACCCTGACGAACCCTAACGACGAACCCTGACGCACCCTAACGACGCACCCTGACGCACCCTAACGACGCACCCTGACGAACCCTAACGACGCACCCTGACGCACCCTAACGACGCACCCTGACGAACCCTAACGACGCACCCTGACGAACCCTAACGACGCACCCTGACGCACCCTAACGACGCACCCTGACGCACCCTAACAACGCACCCTGACGACACAACGCACCCTGACGAACCCTAACGACGCACCCTATCGCACCCTAACGACGCACCCTGACACACCTTAACAACGCACCCTGACGACACAACGCACCCTGACGAACCCTAACGACGCACCCTGACGCACCCTAACGACGCACCCTGACGCACCCTAACGACGCACCCTGACGAACCCTAACGACGCACCCTGACGCACCCTAACGACGCACCCTGACGAACCCTAACGACGCACCCTGACACACCCTAACAACGCACCCTGACGACACAACGCACCCTGACGAACCCTAACGACGCACCCTGACGCACCCTAACGACGCACCCTGACGCACCCTAACGACGCACCCTGACGAACCCTAACGACGCACCCTGACGAACCTTAGCGACGCACCCTGACGCACCCTAACGACGCAACCTGACGACACAACGCACCCTGACGAACCCTAACGACGCACCCTATGGCACCCTAACGACGCACCCTGACACACCTTAACAACGCACCCTGACGACACAACGCACCCTGACGAACCCTAACGACGCACCCTGACGCACCCTAAGGACGCACCCTGACACACCCTAACAACGCACCCTGACGACACAACGCACCCTGACGAACCCTAACGACGCACCCTGACGCACCCTAACGACGCACCCTGACGCACCCTAACGACGCACCCTGACGAACCCTAACGACGCACCCTAACGACAGGACACACCCTGACGCACCCTAAAGACGCACCCTGACGCACCCTAACAACGCACCCTAACGACAGGACGCACCCTGACGCACCCTAACGACGCACCCTGACACACCCTAACAACGCACCCTGACGACACAACGCACCCTGACGAACCCTAACGACGCACCCTGACACATCCTAACGACGCACCCTGACGCACCCTAACGACGCACTCTGACGAACCCTAACGACGCACCCTAACGACAGGACGCACCCTGACGCACCCTAATGACGCACCCTGACGCACCCTAACAACGCACCCTAACGACGCACCCTGACGCACCCTGACGCACCCTAACGACGCACCCTGACGAACCCTAACGACGCACCCTGACGAACCTTAACGACGCACCCTGACGCACCCTAACGACGCAACCTGACTCACCCTAACAACGCACCCTGACGACACAACGCACCCTGACGAACCCTAACGACGCACCCTATCGCACCCTAACGACGCACCCTGACACACCTTAACAACGCACCCTGACGACACAACGCACCCTGACGAACCCTAACGACGCACCCTGACGCACCCTAACGACGCACCCTGACGCACCCTAACGACGCACCCTGACGAACCCTAACGACGCACCCTGACGAACCTTAACGACGCACCCTGACGCACCCTAACGACGCACCCTGACGCACCCTAACAACGCACCCTGAAGACACAACGCACTCTGCCGCACCCTAACGACGCACCCTGACGCACCATAACGACGCACCCTGACACACCCTAACGACGCACCCTGACGAACCCTAACAACGCACCCTGACGACACAACGCACCCTAACGACGCACCCTAACGACGCACCCTAACGCACCCTAACGACGCACCCTAACGCACCCTAACGACGCACCCTAACGACGCACCCTATCGCACCCTAACGACGCACCCTGACACACCCTAACAACGCACCCTGACGACACAACGCACCCTGACGAACCCTAACGACGAACCCTGACGCACCCTAACGACGCACCCTGACGCACCCTAACGACGCACCCTGACGAACCCTAACGACGCACCCTGACACACCCTAACAACGCACCCTGACGACACAACGCACCCTGACGAACCCTAACGACGAACCCTGACGCACCCTTACGACGCACCCTGACGCACCCTAACGACGCACCCTGACGCACCCTAACGACGCACCCTGACGCACCCTAACGACGCACCCTGACGAACCCTAACGACGCACCCTGACGAACCTTAACGACGCACCCTGACGCACCCTAACGACGCAACCTGACTCACCCTAACAACGCACCCTGACGACACAACGCACCCTGACGAACCCTAACGACGCACCCTATCGCACCCTAACGACGCACCCTGACACACCTTAACAACGCACCCTGACGACACAACGCACCCTGACGAACCCTAACGACGCACCCTGACGAACCCTAACGACGCACCCTGACACACCCTAACAACGCACCCTGACGACACAACGCACCCTGACGAACCCTAACGACGAACCCTGACGCACCCTTACGACGCACCCTGACGAACCCTAACGACGCACCCTAACGACAGGACGCACCCTGACGCACCCTAACGACGCACCCTGACGCACCCTAACAACGCACCCTAACGACAGGACGCACCCTGACGCACCCTAACGACGCACCCTGACACACCCTAACGACGCACCCTGACGCACCCTAACGACGCACTCTGACACACCCTAACGACGCACCCTGACGCACCCTAACGACGCACTCTGACGAACCCTAACGACGCACCCTAACGACAGGACGCACCCTGACGCACCCTAATGACGCACCCTGACGCACCCTAACAACGCACCCTAACGACAGGACGCACCCTGACGCACCCTAACGACGCACCCTGACGCACCCTAACGACGCACCCTGACGAACCCTAACGACGCACCCTGACGAACCTTAACGACGCACCCTGACGCACCCTAACGACGCACCCTGACGCACCCTAAGGACGCACCCTGACGAACCTAAGGACGCACCCTGACGCACCCTAACAACGCACCCTGACGACACAACGCACCCTGACGAACCCTAACGACGCACCCTGACGCACCCTAACAACGCACCCTGATGCACCCTAACGACGCACCCTGACGAACCCTAACGACGCACCCTAACGACAGGACGCACCCTGACGCACCCTAACGACGCACCCTGACGCACCCTAACGACGCACCCTAACGACCCTAACGACGCACCCTGACGCACCCTAACGACGCACCCTGACACACCCTAACAACGCACCCCGACGACACAACGCACCCTGACGAACCCTAACGACGCACCCTGACGCACCCTAACGACGCACCCTGACGCACCCTAACGACGCACTCTGACGAACCCTAACGACGCACCCTAACGACAGGACGCACCCTGACGCACCCTAATGACGCACCCTGACGCACCCTAACAACGCACCCTAACAGGACGCACCCTGACGCACCCTGACGCACCCTGACGCACCCTAACGACGCACCCTGACGCACCCTAACGACGCACCCTGACGAACCTTAACGACGCACCCTGACGCACCCTAACGACGCAACCTGACTCACCCTAACAACGCACCCTGACGACACAACGCACCCTGACGAACCCTAACGACGCACCCTATCGCACCCTAACGACGCACCCTGACACACCTTAACAACGCACCCTGACGACACAACGCACCCTGACGAACCCTAACGACGCACCCTGACGCACCCTAACGACGCACCCTGACGCACCCTAACGACGCAACCTGACTCACCCTAACAACGCACCCTGACGACACAACGCACCCTGACGAACGTCGTTAGGGTGCGTCAGGGTGCGTCGTTAGGGTTCGTCAGGGTGCGTCGTTAGGGTGCGTCAGGGTGCGTCGTTAGGGTGCGTCAGGGTGCGTCGTTAGGGTTCGTCAGGGTGCGTTGTGTCGTCAGGGTGCGTCGTTAGGGTTCGTCAGGGTGCGTCGTTAGGGTGCGTCAGGGTCAGGGTGCGTCGTTAGGGTGCGTCAGGGTGCGTTGTGTCGTCAGGGTGCGTTGTTAGGGTGTGTCAGGGTGCGTCGTTAGGGTGCGTCAGGGTGCGTCGTTAGGGTGCGTCAGGGTGCGTCGTTAGGGTGCGTCAGGGTGCGTTGTGTCGTCAGGGTGCGTTGTTAGGGTGTGTCAGGGTGCGTCGTTAGGGATAGGGTGCGTCAGGGTGCGTCGTTAGGGTGCGTCAGGATGCGTCGTTAGGGTGCGATAGGGTGCGTCGTTAGGGTGCGTCAGGGTGCGTCGTTAGGGTGCGTCAGGGTGCGTCGTTAGGGTGCGTCAGGTTGCGTCGTTAGGGTTCGTCAGGGTGCGTCGTTAGGGTGCGTCAGGGTGCGTCGTTAGGGTGCGTCAGGGTGCGTCGTTAGGGTTCGTCAGGGTGCGTTGTGTCGTCAGGGTGCGTTGTTAGGGTGCGTCAGGGTGCGTCGTTAGGGTGCGTCAGGGTGCGTCGTTAGGGTTCGTCAGGGTGCAATGTGTCGTCAGGGTGCGTTGTTAGGGTGTGTCAGGGTGCGTCGTTAGGGTGTGTCAGGGTGCGTTCTGTCCTTAGGGTGCGTCGTTACAGTGCGTCAGGGTGCGTCGTTAGGGTTCGTCAGGGTGCGTCGTTAGGGTGCGTCAGGGTGCGTCGTTAGGGTGCGTCAGGGTGCGTTGTGTCGTCAGGGTGCGTTGTTAGGGTGTGTCAGGGTGCGTCGCTAGGGTTCGTCAGGGTGCGTCGTTAGGGTGCGTCAGGGTGCGTCGTTAGGGTTCGTCAGGGTGCTTTGTTAGGGTTCGTCAGGGTGCGTTGTGTCGTCAGGGTGCGTTGTTAGGGTGTGTCAGGGTGCGTCGTTAGGGTGCGATAGGGTGCGTTGTTAGGGTGCGTCGTTAGGGTTCGTCAGGGTGCGTCGTTAGGGTTCGTCAGGGTGCGTCGTTAGGGTGCGTCAGGGTGCGTCGTTAGGGTGCGTCAGGGTGCGTCGTTAGGGTGCGTCAGGGTGCGTTGTGTCGTTAGGGTGCGTTGTTAGGGTGCGTCAGGGTGCGTCATTAGGGTGCGTCAGGGTGCGTCCTGTCGTTAGGGTGCGTTGTTATGGTGCGTCAGGGTGCGTCGTTAGGGTGCGTCAGGGTGCGTTGTTAGGGTGCGATAGGGTGCGTCGTTAGGATGCGTCGTTAGGGTTTGTCAGGGTGCGTCGTTAGGGTTCGTCAGGGTTCGTCAGGGTGCGTCGTTAGGGTGCGTCAGGGTGCGTCGTTAGGGTGCGTCAGGGTGCGTCGTTAGGGTTCGTCAGGGTGCGTTGTGTCGTCAGGGTGCGTTGTTAGGGTGCGTCGTTAGGGTGCGTCAGGGTGCGTCGTTAGGGTGCGTCAGGGTGCGTCGTTAGGGTTCGTCAGGGTGCGTCGTTAGGGTGCGTCAGGGTGCGTCGTTAGGGTGCGTCAGGGTGCGTCGTTAGGGTTCGTCAGGGTGTGTTGTGTCGTCAGGGTGCGTTGTTAGGGTGCGTCAGGGTGCGTCGTTAGGGTTCGTCAGGGTGCGTCGTTAGGGTGCGTCAGGGTGCGTTGTTAGGGCGCGTCAGGGTGCGTCGTTAGGGTGCGTCAGGGTGCGTCGTTAGGGTTCGTCAGGGTGCGTCGTTAGGGTGCGTCAGGGTGCGTCGTTAGGGTTCGTCAGGGTGCGTTGTGTCGTCAGGGTGCGTTGTTAGGGTGCGTCAGGGTGCGTCGTTAGGGTGCGTCAGGGTGCGTCGTCAGGGTTCGTCAGGGTGCGTCGTTAGGGTTCGTCAGGGTGCGTCGTTAGGGTGCGTCAGGGTGCGTCGTTAGGGTGCGTCAGGGTGCGTCGTTAGGGTTCGTCAGGGTGCGTTGTGTCGTCAGGGTGCGTTCTTAGGGTGTGTCAGGGTGCGTCGTTAGGGTTCGTCAGGGTGCGTCGTTAGGGTGCGTCAGGGTGCGTCGTTAGGGTGCGTCAGGGTGCTTTGTTAGGGTTCGTCAGGGTGCGTTGTGTCGTCAGGGTGCGTTGTTAGGGTGTGTCAGGGTGCGTCGTTAGGGTGCGATAGGGTGCGTTGTTAGGGTGCGTCGTTAGGGTGCGTCAGGGTGCGTCGTTAGGGTGCGATAGGGTGCGTCGTTAGGGTGCGTCGTCAGGGTGCGTCAGGTTGCGTCGTTAGGGTTCGTCAGGGTGCGTCGTTAGGGTGCGTCAGGGTGCGTCGTTAGGGTGCGTCAGGGTGCGTCGTTAGGGTTCGTCAGGGTGCGTTGTGTCGTCAGGGTGCGTTGTTAGGGTGCGTCAGGGTGCGTCGTTAGGGTGCGTCAGGGTGCGTCGTTAGGGTTCGTCAGGGTGCAATGTGTCGTCAGGGTGCGTTGTTAGGGTGTGTCAGGGTGCGTCGTTAGGGTGTGTCAGGGTGCGTTCAAATCAAATCAAATCAAATCAAATTTTATTAGTCACATACACATGGTTAGCAGATGTTAATGCGAGTGTAGCGAAATGCTTGTGCTTCTAGTTCCGACAATGCAGTAATAACCAACAGTAATCTAACCTAACAATTCCACACTACTACCTTACACACACACACAAGTGTAAAGGGATAAAGAATATGTACATAAAGATATATGAATGAGTGGTGGTACAGAACGGCATGGCAGATGCAGTAGATGGTATAGAGTACGGTATATACATATGAGATGAGTACTGTAGGGTATGTAAACATAAAGTGGCATAGTTTAAAGTGGCTAGTGGTACATGTATTGCATAAAGATGGCAAGATGCAGTAGATGATATAGAGTACAGTATATATACATATGAGATGGGTAATGTAGGGTATGTAAACATTGTATTAAGTGGCATTGCTTAAAGTGGCTAGTGGTACATTTTTACATAATTTCCATCAATTCCCATTTTTAAAGTGGCTGGAGTTGAGTCAGTATGTTGGCAGCGGCCGCTAAATGTTAGTGGTGGCTGTTTAACAGTCTGATGGCCTTGAGATAGAAGCTGTTTTTCAGTCTCTCGGTCCCTGCTTTGATGCACCTGTACTGACCTCGCCTTCTGGATGATAGCGGGGTGAACAGGCAGTGGCTTGGGTGGTTGTTGTCCTTGATGATCTTTATGGCCTTCCTGTGACATCGGGTGGTGTAGGTGTCCTGGAGGGCAGGTAGTTTGCCCCTGGTGATGCGTTCTACAGACCTCACTACCCTCTGGAGAGCCTTACGGTTGTGGGCGGAGCAGTTGCCGTACCAGGCGGTGATACAGCCCGACAGGATGCTCTCGATTGTGCATCTGTAGAAGTTTGTGAGTGCTTTTGGTGACAAGCCGAATTTCTTCAGCCTCCTGAGGTTGAAGAGGCGCTGCTGCGCCTTCTTCACAACGCTGTCTGTGTGGGTGGACCAGTTCAGTTTGTCCGTGATGTGTACACCGAGGAACTTAAAACTTTCCACCTTCTCCACTACTGACCCGTCGATGTGGATAGGGGGGTGCTCCCTCTGCTGTTTCCTGAAGTCCACAATCATCTCCTTTGTTTTGTTGACGTTGAGTATGAGGTTATTTTCCTGACACCACACTCCGAGGGCCCTCACCTCCTCCCTGTAGGCCGTCTCGTCGTTGTTGGTGATCAAGCCTACCACTGTAGTGTCATCCGCAAACTTGATGATTGAGTTGGAGGCGTGCATGGCCACGCAGTCGTGGGTGAACAGGGAGTACAGGAGAGGGCTCAGAACGCACCCTTGTGGGGCCCCAGTGTTGAGGATCAGCGGGGTGGAGATGTTGTTACCTACCCTCACCACCTGGGGGCGGCCCGTCAGGAAGTCCAGGACCCAGTTGCACAGGGCGGGGTCGAGACCCAGGGTCTCGAGCTTGATGACGAGTTTGGAGGGTACTATGGTGTTAAATGCTGAGCTGTAATCGATGAACAGCATTCTCACATGGGTATTCCTCTTGTCCAGATGGGTTAGGGCAGTGTGCAGTGTGGTTGCGATTGCGTCGTCTGTGGACCTATTGGGTCGGTAAGCAAATTGGAGTGGGTCTAGGGTGTCCGGTAGGGTGGAGGTGATATGGTCCTTGACTAGTCTCTCAAAGCACTTCATGATGACGGAAGTGAGTGCTACGGGGCGGTAGTCGTTTAGCTCAGTTACCTTAGCTTTCTTGGGAACAGGAACAATGGTGGCCCTCTTGAAGCATGTGGGAACAGCAGACTGGGATAAGGATTGATTGAATATGTCCGTAAACACACCAGCCAGCTGGTCTGCGCATGCTCTGAGGACGCGGCTGGGAATGCCGTCTGGGCCTGCAGCCTTGCGAGGGTTAACACGTTTAAATGTTTTACTCACCTCGGCTGCAGTGAAGGAGAGCCCGCAGGTTTTGGTAGGGGGCCGTGTCAGTGGCACTGTATTGTCCTCAAAGCGGGCAAAAAAGTTGTTTAGCCTGTCTGGGAGCAAGACATCCTGGTCCTCGACGGGGCTGGTTTTCTTTTTGTAATCCGTGATTGACTGTAGACCCTGCCACATACCTCTTGTGTCTGAGCTGTTGAATTTCGACTCGATTTTGTCTCTGTACTGAGACTTAGCCTGTTTGATTGCCTTGCGGAGAGAATAGCTACACTGTTTGTATTCGGTCATGCTTCCGGTCACCTTGCCCTGGTTAAAAGCAGTGGTTCGCGCTTTCAGTTTCACGCGAATGCTGCCGTCAATCCACGGTTTCTGGTTTGGGAATGTTTTTATCGTTGCTGTGGGTACGACATCGTCAATGCACTTCCTAATGAACTCGCTCACCGAATCAGCATATTCGTCAATATTGTTGTTGGACGCGATGCGGAACATATTCCAATCCGCGTGATCGAAGCAGTCTTGAAGCGTGGATTCAGATTGGTCGGACCAGCGTTGAACAGACCTGAGCGCGGGAGCTTGTTGTTTGAGTTTTTGTTTGTAGGCTGGAATCAACAAAATGGAGTCGTGGTCAGCTTTTCCGAAAGGGGGGCGGGGGAGGGCCTTATAAGCGTCGCGGAAATTAGTATAACAATGGTCTAGTGTTTTTCCAGCCCTGGTAGCACAATCGATATGCTGATAGAATTTAGGGAGTTTTGTTTTTAGATTAGCCTTGTTAAAATCCCCAGCTACGATGAATGCAGCCTCAGGGTGTGTGGTTTCCAGTTTACAAAGAGTCAGATAAAGTTCGTTCAGGGCCATCGATGTGTCTGCTTGGGGGGGAATGTATACGGCTGTGATTATGATTGACGAGAATTCCCTTGGTAGATAATGCGGTCGACATTTGATTGTGAGGAGTTCTAGATCAGGTGAACAGAACGACTTGAGTTCTTGTGTGTTGTTATGATGATCACACCACTTCTCGTTAATCATAAGGCATACCCCCCCGCCCCTCTTCTTACCGGAAAGATGTTTGTTTCTGTCGGCGCGATGCATGAAGAAACCAGCTGGCTGCACCGACTCCGTTAGCGTCCCTTGAGTTAGCCATGTTTCCGTGAAGCAGAGCACGTTGCAATCCCTGATGTCTCTCTGGAATGCTACCCGTGCTCGGATTTCATCAACCTTATTGTCAAGAGACTGGACATTGGCGAGTAGTATGCTAGGGAGTGGAGCGCGATGTGCCCGTCTCCGAAGCCTGACCACGAGACCGCCACGTTTTCCCCTTTTTCGGCGTCGCACAGGGTCGCCGGCTGGGATCAGATCCATTGTATTGTGTGGAAGGCAAAACACTGGATCCGTTTCGGGAAAGTCATATTCCTGGTAGGAACGATGATGAGTTGACGTTAATCGTATATTCAGTAGTTCCTCCCGACTGTATGTAATGAAACCTAAGATTACCCGGGGTACCGATGTAAGAAATAACACGTAAAAAAACAAAATACTGCATATTTTCCAAGGAACACGAAGCGAGGCAGCCATCTCTTTTCGGCGCCGGAAAGATTTCTGTCCTTAGGGTGCGTTCTTAGGGTGCGTTCTTAGGGTGCGTTCTGTCCTTAGGGTGCGTCGTTACAGTGCGTCAGGGTGCGTCGTTAGGGTTCGTCAGGGTGCGTCGTTAGGGTACGTCAGGGTGAGTCGTTAGGGTGCGTCAGGGTGCGTTGTGTCGTCAGGGTGCGTTGTTAGGGTGTGTCAGGGTGCGTCGCTAGGGTTCGTCAGGGTGCGTCGTTAGGGTGCGTCAGGGTGCGTCGTTAGGGTGCGTCAGGGTGCTTTGTTAGGGTTCGTCAGGGTGCGTTGTGTCGTCAGGGTGCGTTGTTAGGGTGTGTCAGGGTGCGTCGTTAGGGTGCGATAGGGTGCGTTGTTAGGGTGCGTCGTTAGGGTTCGTCAGGGTGCGTCGTTAGGGTTCGTCAGGGTGCGTCGTTAGGGTGCGTCAGGGTGCGTCGTTAGGGTGCGTCAGGGTGCGTCGTTAGGGTGCGTCAGGGTGCGTTGTGTCGTTAGGGTGCGTTGTTAGGGTGCGTCAGGGTGCGTCATTAGGGTGCGTCAGGGTGCGTCCTGTCGTTAGGGTGCGTTGTTAGGGTGCGTCAGGGTGCGTCGTTAGGGTGCGTCAGGGTGCGTTGTTAGGGTGCGATAGGGTGCGTCGTTAGGATGCGTCGTTAGGGTTTGTCAGGGTGCGTCGTTAGGGTTCGTCAGGGTTCGTCAGGGTGCGTCGTTAGGGTGCGTCAGGGTGCGTCGTTAGGGTGCGTCAGGGTGCGTCGTTAGGGTTCGTCAGGGTGCGTTGTGTCGTCAGGGTGCGTTGTTAGGGTGCGTCGTTAGGGTGCGTCAGGGTGCGGGTGCGTCAGGGTGCGTCTTTAGGGTTCGTCAGGGTGCGTCGTTAGGGTGCGTCAGGGTGCGTCGTTAGGGTGCGTCAGGGTGCGTCGTTAGGGTTCGTCAGGGTGTGTTGTGTCGTCAGGGTGCGTTGTTAGGGTGCGTCAGGGTGCGTCGTTAGGGTTCGTCAGGGTGCGTCGTTAGGGTGCGTCAGGGTGCGTCGTTAGGGTGCGTCAGGGTGCGTTGTTAGGGTGCGTCAGGGTGCGTCGTTAGGGTGCGATAGGGTGCGTTGTTAGGGTGCGTCGTTAGGGTTCGTCAGGGTGCGTCGTTAGGGTTCGTCAGGGTGCGTCGTTAGGGTGCGTCAGGGTGCGTCGTTAGGGTGCGTCAGGGTGCTTTGTTAGGGTGCGTCAGGGTGCGTTGTGTCGTCAGGGTGCGTCGTTAGGGTGCGTCAGGGTGCGTCGTTAGGGTGCGTCAGGGTGCGTCCTGTCGTTAGGGTGCGTCAGGGTGCGTCGTTAGGGTGCGTCAGGGTGCGTCGTTAGGGTGCGATAGGGTGCGTTGTTAGGATGCGTCGTTAGGTTTTGTCAGGGTGCGTCGTTAGGGTTCGTCAGGGTTCGTCAGGGTGCGTCGTTAGGGTGCGTCAGGGTGCGTCGTTAGGGTGCGTCAGGGTGCGTCGTTAGGGTTCGTCAGGGTGCGTTGTGTCGTCAGGGTGCGTTGTTAGGGTGCGTCGTTAGGGTGCGTCAGGGTGCGTCGTTAGGGTGCGTCAGGGTGCGTCGTTAGGGTTCGTCAGGGTGCGTCGTTAGGGTGCGTCAGGGTGCGTCGTTAGGGTGCGTCAGGGTGCGTCGTTAGGGTTCGTCAGGGTGTGTTGTGTCGTCAGGGTGCGTTGTTAGGGTGCGTCAGGGTGCGTCGTTAGGGTTCGTCAGGGTGCGTCGTTAGGGTGCGTCAGGGTGCGTCGTTAGGGTGCGTCAGGGAGCTTCTTTAGGGCTCGTAGGGTGCGTTGTGTCGTCAGGGTGCGTTGTTAGGGTGTGTCAGGGTGCGTCGTTAGGGTGCGATAGGGTGCGTCGTTAGGGTGCGTCGTTAGGGTGCGTCAGGGTGCGTCGTTAGGGTGCAATAGGGTGCGTCGTTAGGGTGCGTCGTTAGGGTTCGTCAGGGTGCGTCGTTAGGGTGCGTCACGGTGCGTCGTTAGGGTTCGTCAGGGTGCGTCGTTAGGGTGCGTCAGGGTGCGTCGTTAGGGTGCGTCAGGGTGCGTCCTGTCGTTAGGGTGCGTCGTTAAGGTTCGTCAGGGTGCGTCGTTAGGGTGCGTCAGGGTGCGTCGTTAGGGTTCGTCAGGGTTCGTCAGGGTGCGTCGTTAGGGTGCGTCAGGGTGCGTCGTTAGGGTGCGTCAGGGTGCGTCGTTAGGGTTCGTCAGGGTGCGTTGTGTCGTCAGGGTGCGTTGTTAGGGTGCGTCGTTAGGGTGCGTCAGGGTGCGTCGTTAGGGTGCGTCAGGGTGCGTCGTTAGGGTTCGTCAGGGTGCGTCGTTAGGGTGCGTCAGGGTGCGTCGTTAGGGTGCGTCAGGGTGCGTCGTTAGGGTGCGTCAGGGTGCTTTGTTAGGGTTCGTCAGGGTGCGTCAGGGTGCTTTGTTAGGGTTCGTCAGGGTGCGTTGTGTCGTCAGGGTGCGTTGTTAGGGTGTGTCAGGGTGCGTCGTTAGGGTGCGATAGGGTGCGTTGTTAGGGTGCGTCGTTAGGGTGCGTCAGGGTGCGTCGTTAGGGTGCGATAGGGTGCGTCGTTAGGGTGCGTCGTTAGGGTTCGTCAGGGTGCGTCGTTAGGGTGCGTCAGGTTGCGTCGTTAGGGTTCGTCAGGGTGCGTCGTTAGGGTGCGTCAGGGTGCTTTGTTAGGGTTCGTCAGGGTGCGTTGTGTCGTCAGGGTGCGTTGTTAGGGTGTGTCAGGGTGCGTCGTTAGGGTGCGATAGGGTGCGTTGTTAGGGTGCGTCGTTAGGCGTTGTTAGGGTGCGTCGTTCGTCAGGGTGCGTCGTTCGACGCACCCTGACGAACCCTAACGACGCAACCTGACGCACCCTAACGACGCACCCTGACGAACCCTAACGACGCACCCTAACGACGCACCCTATCGCACCCTAACGACGCACCCTGACGCACCCTAACGACGCACCCTAACAACGCACCCTATCACACCCTAACGACGCACCCTGACACACCCTAACAACGCACCCTGACGACACAACGCACCCTGACGAACCCTAACGAAGCTCCCTGACGCACCCTAACGACGCACCCTGACGCACCCTTCGTCAGGGTGCGTCGTTAGGGTGCGTCAGGGTGCGTCGTTAGGGTGCGTCAGGGTGCTTTGTTAGGGTTCGTCAAGGTGCGTTGTGTCGTCAGGGTGCGTTGTTAGGGTGTGTCAGGGTGCGTCGTTAGGGTGCGATAGGGTGCGTTGTTAGGGTGCGTCGTTAGGGTGCGTCAGGGTGCGTCGTTAGGGTGCGATAGGGTGCGTCGTTAGGGTGCGTCGTTTGGGTTCGTCAGGGTGCGTCGTTAGGGTGCGTCAGGTTGCATCGTTAGGGTTCGTCAGGGTGCGTCGTTAGGGTTCGTCAGGGTGCGTCGTTAGGGTGCGTCAGGTTGCGTCGTTAGGGTGCGTCAGGGTGCGTCGTTAGGGTTCGTCAGGGTGCGTCGTTAGGTTGCGTCAGGGTGCGTCGTTAGGGGGTGCGTCGTCAGGGGTGCGTCGTTAGGGTGCGTCAGGGTGCGTTGTGTCGTTAGGGTGCGTTGTTAGGGTGCGTCAGGGTGCGTCGTTAGGGTGCGTCAGGGTGCGTCGTTAGGGTGCGTCAGGGTGCGTCGTTAGGGTGCGTCAGGGTGCGTCGTTAGGATGCGTCGTTAGGGTTCGTCAGGGTGCGTCGTTAGGTGCGTCGTTAGGGTGCGTCGTTAGGGTGCGTCAGGGTGCGTCGTTAGGGTGCGTCAGGGTGCGTCGTTAGGGTTCGTCAGGGTGCGTTGTGTCGTCAGGGTGCGTCGTTAGGGTGCGTCAGGGTGCGTCGTTAGGGTGCGTCATGGTGCGTCGTTAGGGTTCGTCAGGGTGCGTCGTTAGGGTGCGTCAGGGTGCGTCGTTAGGGTGCGTCAGGGTGCGTCGTTAGGGTTCGTCAGGGTGTGTTGTGTCGTCAGGGTGCGTTGTTAGGGTGCGTCAGGGTGCGTCGTTAGGGTGCGTCAGGGTGCGTCGTTAGGGTGCGTCAGGGTGCGTCGTTAGGGTGCGTCAGGGAGCTTCGTTAGGGTTCGTCAGGGTGCGTTGTGTCGTCAGGGTGCGTTGTTAGGGTGTGTCAGGGTGCGTCGTTAGGGTGCGATAGGGTGCGTCGTTAGGGTGCGTCGTTAGGGTGCGTCAGGGTGCGTCGTTAGGGTGCAATAGGGTGCGTCGTCAGGGTGCGTCGTTAGGGTGCGTCACGGTGCGTCGTTAGGGTTCGTCAGGGTGCGTCGTTAGGGTGCGTCAGGGTGCGTCGTTAAGGTGCGTCAGGGTGCGTCCTGTCGTTAGGGTGCGTCGTTAGGGTTTGTCAGGGTGCGTCGTTAGGGTGCGTCAGGGTGCGTCGTTAGGGTTCGTCAGGGTTCGTCAGGGTGCGGCGTTAGGGTGCGTCAGGGTGCGTCGTTAGGGTGCGTCAGGGTGCGTCGTTAGGGTTCGTCAGGGTGCGTTGTGTCGTCAGGGTGCGTTGTTAGGGTGCGTCGTTAGGGTGCGTCAGGGTGCGTCGTTAGGGTGCGTCAGGGTGCGTCGTTAAGGTTCGTCAGGGTGCGTCGTTAGGGTGCGTCAGGGTGCGTCGTTAGGGTGCGTCAGGGTGCGTCGTTAGGGTGCGTCAGGGTGCGTCGTTAGGGTTCGTCAGGGTGCGTTGTGTCGTCAGGGTGCGTTGTTAGGGTGCGTCAGGGTGCGTCGTTAGGGTGCAGGGTGCGTCGTCAGGGTTCGTCAGGGTGCGTCGTTAGGGTTCGTCAGGGTGCGTCGTTAGGGTGCGTCAGTGTGCGTCGTTAGGGTGCGTCAGGGTGCGTCGTTAGGGTGCGTCGTTAGGGTGCGTCAGGGTGCGTCGTTAGGGTGCAATAGGGTGCGTCGTTAGGGTGCGTCGTTAGGGTTCGTCAGGGTGCGTCGTTAGGGTGCATCACGGTGCGTCGTTAGGGTTCGTCAGGGTGCGTCGTTAGGGTGCGTCAGGGTGCGTCGTTAGGGTGCGTCAGGGTGCGTCCTGTCGTTAGGGTGCGTCGTTAGGGTGCGTCAGGGTGCGTCGTTAGGGTTCGTCAGGGTTCGTCAGGGTGCGTCGTTAGGGTGCGTCAGGGTGCGTCGTTAGGGTGCGTCAGGGTGCGTCGTTAGGGCGCGTCAGGGTGCGTCGTTAGGGTGCGTCAGGGTGCGTTGTGTCGTCAGGGTGCGTTGTTAGGGTGCGTCAGGGTGCGTCGTTAGGGTTCGTCAGGGTGCAATGTGTCGTCAGGGTGCGTTGTTAGGGTGTGTCAGGGTGCGTCGTTAGGGTGCGTCAGGGTGCGTTCTGTCCTTAGGGTGCGTCGTTACAGTGCGTCAGGGTGCGTCGTTAGGGTTCGTCAGGGTGCGTTGTGTCGTCAGGGTGCGTTGTTAGGGTGTGTCAGGGTGCGTCGTTAGGGTGCGTCAGGGTGCGTCGTTAGGGTGCGTCAGGGTGCGTCGTTAGGGTGCGTCAGGGTGCGTCGTTAGGGTGCGTCAGGGTGCGTCGTTAGGGTGCGTCAGGGTGCGTCGTTAGGGTGCGTCAGGGTGCGTCGTTAGGGTGCGTCAGGGTGCGTCGTTAGGGTGCGTCAGGGTGCGTCGTTAGGGTTCGTAAGGGTGCGTCGTTAGGGTGCGTCAGTGTGCGTCGTTAGGGTGCGTCAGGGTGCGTCGTTAGGGTGCGTCAGGGTGCGTCGTTAGGGTGCGTCAGGGTGCGTCGTTAGGGTTAGGGTGCGTCGTTAGGGTTCGTCAGGGTGCGTCGTTAGGGTGCATCAGGGTGCGTCGTTAGGGTTCGTCAGGGTGCGTCGTTAGGGTGCGTCAGGGTGCGTCGTTAGGGTGCGTCAGGGTGCTTCCTGTCGTTAGGGTGCGTCGTTAGGGTGCGTCAGGGTGCGTCGTTAGGGTTCGTCAGGGTTCGTCAGGGTGCGTCGTTAGGGTGCGTCAGGGTGCGTCGTTAGGGTGCGTCAGGGTGCGTCGTTAGGGCGCGTCAGGGTGCGTCGTTAGGGTGCGTCAGGGTGCGTTGTGTCGTCAGGGTGCGTTGTTAGGGTGCGTCAGGGTGCGTCGTTAGGGTTCGTCAGGGTGCAATGTGTCGTCAGGGTGCGTTGTTAGGGTGTGTCAGGGTGCGTCGTTAGGGTGCGTCAGGGTGCGTTCTGTCCTTAGGGTGCGTCGTTACAGTGCGTCAGGGTGCGTCGTTAGGGTTCGTCAGGGTGCGTTGTGTCGTCAGGGTGCGTTGTTAGGGTGTGTCAGGGTGCGTCGTTAGGGTGCGTCAGGGTGCGTCGTTAGGGTGCGTCAGGGTGCGTCGTTAGGGTGCGTCAGGGTGCGTCGTTAGGGTGCGTCAGGGTGCGTCGTTAGGGTGCGTCAGGGTGCGTCGTTAGGGTGCGTCAGGGTGCGTCGTTAGGGTTCGTCAGGGTGCGTCGTTAGGGTGCGTCAGGGTGCGTCGTTAGGGTGCGTCAGGGTGCGTCCTGTCGTTAGGGTGCGTCGTTAGGGTGCGTCAGGGTGCGTCGTTAGGGTTCGTCAGGGTTCGTCAGGGTGCGTCGTTAGGGTGCGTCAGGGTGCGTCGTTAGGGTGCGTCAGGGTGCGTCGTTAGGGCGCGTCAGGGTGCGTCGTTAGGGTGCGTCAGGGTGCGTTGTGTCGTCAGGGTGCGTCGTTAGGGTTCGTCAGGGTGCAATGTGTCGTCAGGGTGCGTTGTTAGGGTGTGTCAGGGTGCGTCGTTAGGGTGCGTCAGGGTGCGTTCTGTCCTTAGGGTGCGTCGTTACAGTGCGTCAGGGTGCGTCGTTAGGGTTCGTCAGGGTGCGCGTTGTGTCGTCAGGGTGCGTTGTTAGGGTGCGTCAGGGTGCGTCGTTAGGGTGCGTCAGGGTGCGTCGTTAGGGTGCGTCAGGGTGCGTCGTTAGGGTGCGTCAGGGTGCGTCGTTAGGGTGCGTCAGGGTGCGTCGTTAGGGTGCGTCAGGGTGCGTCGTTAGGGTTCGTCAGGGTGCGTCGTTAGGGTTCGTCAGGGTGCGTCGTTAGGGTGCGTCAGGGTGCGTCGTTAGGGTGCGTCAGGGTGCGTCGTTAGGGCGCGTCAGGGTGCGTCGTTAGGGTGCGTCAGGGTGCGTCGTTAGGGTGCGTCAGGGTGCGTCGTTAGGGTGCCTCAGGGTGCGTCGTTAGGGTTCGTCAGGGTGCGTGCGTCGTCAGGGTGCGTCGTTAGGGTGCGTCAGGGTGCGTTGTGTCATTAGGGTGCGTCGTTAGGGTGCGTCAGGGTGCGCGCGTTAGGGCGCGTTAGGGTGCGTCAGGGTGCGTCGTTAGGGTGCGTCAGGGTGCGTCGTTAGGGTGCGTCAGGGTGCGTCGTTAGGGTGCATCAGGGTGCGTTGTGTCGTCAGGGTGCGTTGTTAGGGTGCGTCAGGGTTCGTCGTTAGGGTGCGTCAGGGTGCGTCGTTAGGGTTCGTCAGGGTGCGTCGTTAGGGTTCGTCAGGGTTCGTCGTTAGGGTGCGTCAGGGTGCGTCGTTAGGGTGCGTCAGGGTGCGTCGTTAGGGTGCGTCAGGGTGCGTTGTGTCATTAGGGTGCATTGTTAGGGTGCGTCAGGGTGCGTCGTTAGGGTGTGTCAGGGTGCGTCGTTAGGGTGCGTTAGGGTGCGATAGGGTGCGTCGTTTGGGTGCGTCGTTAGGGTGCGATAGGTTGCGTCGTTAGGGTGCGTCGTTAGGGTTCGTCAGGGTGCGTTGTGTCGTCAGGGTGCGTTGTTAGGGTGCGTTGTTAGGGTGCGTCGTTAGGGTGCGTTGTGTCGTCAGGGTGCGTTGTCAGGGTGCGTCGTTAGGGTGTGTCAGGTTGCGTCGTTATGGTGTGTCAGGGTGCATCGTTAGGGTGCGATAGGGTGCGTCGTTAGGGTGTGTCGTTAGGGTGCGTCGTTAGGGTGCGTCAGGGTGCGCACCCTGACGCACCCTAACAACGCACCCTGACGACACAACGCACCCTGCCGCACCCTAACGACGCACCCTGACGCACCATAACGACGCACCCTGACACACCCTAACGACGCACCCTGACGAACCCTAACAACGCACCCTGACGACACAACGCACCCTAACGACGCACCCTAACAACGCACACTGACGACACAACGCACCCTGACGAACCCTAACGACGCACCCTAACGACGCAACCTATCGCACCCTAACGACGCACCCTAACGACGCACCTTATCGCACCCTAACGCACCCTAACGACGCACCCTGACACACCCTAACGACGCACCCTGACGCACCCTAACAACGCACCCTGACGACACAACGCACCCTGACGAACCCTAACGACGCACCCTGACGCACCCTAACGACGCACCCTGACGCACCCTAACGACGCACCCTGACGCACCCTAACGACGCACCCTGACGCACCCTAACAACGCACCCTGACGACAGAACGCACCCTGACGAACCCTAACGACGCACCCTGACGCACCCTAACGACGCACCCTGACGCACCCTAACGACGCACCCTAACGACAGGACGCACCCTGACGCACCCTAACGACGCACCCTGACGCACCCTTACAACGCACCCTAACGACAGGACGCACCCTGACGCACCCTAACGACGCACCCTGACACACCCTAACAACGCACCCTGACAACACAACGCACCCTGACGAACCCTAACGACGCACCCTGACGCACCCTAACGACGCACCCTGACGCACCCTAACGACGCACTCTGACGAACCCTAACGACGCACCCTAACGACAGGACGCACCCTGACGCACCCTAATGACGCACCCTGACTTACCCTAACAACGCACCCTAACGACGCACCCTGACGCACCCTGACGCACCCTGACGCACCCTAACGACGCACCCTGACGAACCCTAACGACGCACCCTGACGAACCTTAACGACGCACCCTGACGCACCCTAACGACGCAACCTGACTCACCCTAACAACGCACCCTGACGACACAACGCACCCTGACGAACCCTAACGACGCACCCTATCGCACCCTAACGACGCACCCTGACACACCTTAACAACGCACCCTGACGACACAACGCACCCTGACGAACCCTAACGACGCACCCTGACGCACCCTAACGACGCACCCTGACGCACCCTAACGACGCACCCTGACGAACCCTAACGACGCACCCTGACGAACCTTAACGACGCACCCTGACGCACCCTAACGACGCACCCTGACGCACCCTAACAACGCACCCTGACGACACAACGCACCCTGCCGCACCCTAACGACGCACCCTGACGCACCATAACGACGCACCCTGACACACCCTAACGACGCACCCTGACGAACCCTAACAACGCACCCTGACGACACAATGCACCCTAACGACGCACCCTAACGTCGCACCCGCACCCTAACGACGCACCCTAACGCACCCTAACGACGCACCCTAACGACGCACCCTATCGCACCCTAACGACGCACCCTGACACACCCTAACAACGCACCCTGACGACACAACGCACCCTGACGAACCCTAACGACGAACCCTGACGCACCCTAACGACGCACCCTGACGCACCCTAACGACGCACCCTGACGCACCCTAACGACGCACCCTGACACACCCTAACAACGCACCCTGACGACACAACGCACCCTGACGAACCCTAACGACGAACCCTGACGCACCCTTACGACGCACCCTAACGCACCCTAACGACGCACCCTAACAACGCACACTGACGACACAACGCACCCTGACGAACCCTAACTACGCACCCTAACGACGCAACCTATCGCACCCTAACGACGCACCCTAACGACGCACCCTATCGCACCCTAACGCACCCTAACGACGCACCCTGACACACCCTAACGACGCACCCTGACGCACCCTAACAACGCACCCTGACGACACAACGCACCCTGACGAACCCTAACGACGCACCCTGACGCACCCTAACGACGCACCCTGACGCACCCTAACGACGCACCCTGACGCACCCTAAGGACGCACCCTGACACACCCTAACAACGCACCCTGACGACACAACGCACCCTGACGAACCCTAACGACGCACCCTGACGCACCCTAACGACGCACCCTGACGCACCCTAACGACGCACCCTAACGACAGGACGCACCCTGACGCACCCTAACGACGCACCCTGACGCACCCTAACAACGCACCCTAACGACAGGACGCACCCTGACGCACCCTAACGACGCACCCTGACACACCCTAACAACGCACCCTGACGACACAACGCACCCTGACGAACCCTAACGACGCACCCTGACGCACCCTAACGACGCACCCTGACGCACCCTAACGACGCACTCTGACGAACCCTAACGACGCACCCTAACGACAGGACGCACCCTGACGCACCCTAATGACGCACCCTGACGCACCCTAACAACGCACCCTAACGACGCACCCTGACGCACCCTGACGCACCCTGACGCACCCTAACGACGCACCCTGACGAACCCTAACGACGCACCCTGACGAACCTTAACGACGCACCCTGACGCACCCTAACGACGCAACCTGACTCACCCTAACAACGCACCCTGACGACACAACGCACCCTGACGAACCCTAACGACGCACCCTATCGCACCCTAACGACGCACCCTGACACACCTTAACAACGCACCCTGACGACACAACGCACCCTGACGAACCCTAACGACGCACCCTGACGCACCCTAACGACGCACCCTGACGCACCCTAACGACGCACCCTGACGAACCCTAACGACGCACCCTGACGAACCTTAACGACGCACCCTGACGCACCCTAACGACGCACCCTGACGCACCCTAACAACGCACCCTGACGACACAACGCACCCTGCCGCACCCTAACGACGCACCCTGACGCACCATAACGACGCACCCTGACACACCCTAACGACGCACCCTGACGAACCCTAACAACGCACCCTGACGACACAACGCACCCTAACGACGCACCCTAACGTCGCACCCTAATGCACCCTAACGACGCACCCTAACGCACCCTAACGACGCACCCTAACGACGCACCCTATCGCACCCTAACGACGCACCCTGACACACCCTAACAACGCACCCTGACGACACAACGCACCCTGACGAACCCTAACGACGAACCCTGACGCACCCTAACGACGCACCCTGACGCACCCTAACGACGCACCCTGACGAACCCTAACGACGCACCCTGACACACCCTAACAACGCACCCTGACGACACAACGCACCCTGACGAACCCTAACGACGAACCCTGACGCACCCTTACGACGCACCCTGACGCACCCTAACGACGCACCCTGACGAACCCTAACGACGCACCCTGACGCACCCTAACGACGCACCCTGACGAACCCTAACGACGCACCCTGACGAACCCTAACGACGCACCCTGACGCACCCTAACGACGCACCCTGACGCACCCTAACAACGCACCCTGACGACACAACGCACCCTGACGAACCCTAACGACGCACCCTAACGACGCACCCTGACGAACCCTAACGACGCACCCTGACGAACCCTAACGACGCACCCTGACGCACCCTAACGACGCACCCTGACGCACCCTAACAACGCACCCTGACGACACAACGCACCCTGACGAACCCTAACGACGCACCCTATCGCACCCTAACGACGCACCCTGACACACCTTAACAACGCACCCTGACGACACAACGCACCCTGACGAACCCTAACGACGCACCCTGACGCACCCTAACGACGCACCCTGACGCACCCTAACGACGCACCCTGACGAACCCTAACGACGCACCCTGACGCACCATAACGACGCACCCTGACGAACCCTAACGACGCACCCTGACACACCCTAACAACGCACCCTGACGACACAACGCACCCTGACGAACCCTAACGACGCACCCTGACGCACCCTAACGACGCACCCTGACGCACCCTAACGACGCACCCTGACGAACCCTAACGACGCACCCTGACGAACCTTAACGACGCACCCTGACGCACCCTAACGACGCACCCTGACTCACCCTAACAACGCACCCTGACGACACAACGCACCCTGACGAACCCTAACGACGCACCCTATCGCACCCTAACGACGCACCCTGACACACCTTAACAACGCACCCTGACGACACAACGCAACCTGACGAACCCTAACGACGCACCCTGACGCACCCTAACGACGCACCCTGACGCACCCTAACGACGCACCCTGACGAACCCTAACGACGCACCCTGACGAACCTTAACGACGCACCCTGACGCACCCTAACGACGCACCCTGACGCACCCTAACAACGCACCCTGACGACACAACGCACCCTGCCGCACCCTAACGACGCACCCTGACGCACCATAACGACGCACCCTGACACACCCTAACGACGCACCCTGACGAACCCTAACAACGCACCCTGACGACACAACGCACCCTAACGCACCCTAACGACGCACCCTAACGCACCCTAACGACGCACCCTAACGCACCCTAACGACGCACCCTAACGACGCACCCTATCGCACCCTAACGACGCACACTGACACACCCTAACAACGCACCCTGACGACACAACGCACCCTGACGAACCCTAACGACGAACCCTGACGCACCCTAACGACGCACCCTGACGCACCCTAACGACGCACCCTGACGAACCCTAACGACGCACCCTGACACACCCTAACAACGCACCCTGACGACACAACGCACCCTGACGAACCCTAAAGACGAACCCTGACGCACCCTTACGACGCACCCTAACGCACCCTAACGACGCACCCTAACAACGCACACTGACGACACAACGCACCCTGACGAACCCTAACTACGCACCCTAACGACGCAACCTATCGCACCCTAACGACGCACCCTAACGACGCACCCTATCGCACCCTAACGCACCCTAACGACGCACCCTGACACACCCTAATGACGCACCCTGACGCACCCTAACAACGCACCCTGACGACACAACGCACCCTGACGAACCCTAACGACGCACCCTGACGCACCCTAACGACGACGCACCCTAACGACGCACCCTGACGCACCCTAAGGACGCACCCTGACACACCCTAACAACGCACCCTGACGACACAACGCACCCTGACGAACCCTAACGACGCACCCTGACGCACCCTAACGACGCACCCTGACGCACCCTAACGACGCACCCTAACGACAGGACGCACCCTGACGCACCCTAACGACGCACCCTGACGCACCCTAACAACGCACCCTAACGACAGGACGCACCCTGACGCACCCTAACGACGCACCCTGACACACCCTAACAACGCACCCTGACGACACAACGCACCCTGACGAACCCTAACGACGCACCCTGACGCACCCTAACGACGCACCCTAACGACGCACTCTGACGAACCCTAACGACGCACCCTAACGACAGGACGCACCCTGACGCACCCTAATGACGCACCCTGACGCACCCTAACAACGCACCCTAACGACGCACCCTGACGCACCCTGACGCACCCTGACGCACCCTAACGACGCACCCTGACGAACCCTAACGACGCACCCTGACGAACCTTAACGACGCACCCTGACGCACCCTAACGACGCAACCTGACTCACCCTAACAACGCACCCTGACGACACAACGCACCCTGACGAACCCTAACGACGCACCCTATCGCACCCTAACGACGCACCCTGACACACCTTAACAACGCACCCTGACGACACAACGCACCCTGACGAACCCTAACGACGCACCCTGACGCACCCTAACGACGCACCCTGACGCACCCTAACGACGCACCCTGACGAACCTTAACGACGCACCCTGACGCACCCTAACGACGCACCCTGACGCACCCTAACAACGCACCCTGACGACACAACGCACCCTGCCGCACCCTAACGACGCACCCTGACGCACCATAACGACGCACCCTGACACACCCTAACGACGCACCCTGACGAACCCTAACAACGCACCCTGACGACACAACGCACCCTAACGACGCACCCTAACGTCGCACCCTAATGCACCCTAACGACGCACCCTAACGCACCCTAACGACGCACCCTAACGACGCACCCTATCGCACCCTAACGACGCACCCTGACACACCCTAACAACGCACCCTGACGACACAACGCACCCTGACGAACCCTAACGACGAACCCTGACGCACCCTAACGACGCACCCTGACGCACCCTAACGACGCACCCTGACGAACCCTAACGACGCACCCTGACACACCCTAACAACGCACCCTGACGACACAACGCACCCTGACGAACCCTAACGACGAACCCTGACGCACCCTTACGACGCACCCTGACGCACCCTAACGACGCACCCTGACGAACCCTAACGACGCACCCTGACGCACCCTAACGACGCACCCTGACGAACCCTAACGACGCACCCTGACGAACCCTAACGACGCACCCTGACGCACCCTAACGACGCACCCTGACGCACCCTAACAACGCACCCTGACGACACAACGCACCCTGACGAACCCTAACGACGCACCCTAACGACGCACCCTGACGAACCCTAACGACGCACCCTGACGAACCCTAACGACGCACCCTGACGCACCCTAACGACGCACCCTGACGCACCCTAACAACGCACCCTGACGACACAACGCACCCTGACGAACCCTAACGACGCACCCTATCGCACCCTAACGACGCACCCTGACACACCTTAACAACGCACCCTGACGACACAACGCACCCTGACGAACCCTAACGACGCACCCTGACGCACCCTAACGACGCACCCTGACGCACCCTAACGACGCACCCTGACGAACCCTAACGACGCACCCTGACGAACCTTAACGACGCACCCTGACGCACCCTAACGACGCAACCTGACTCACCCTAACAACGCACCCTGACGACAAAACGCACCCTGACGAACCCTAACGACGCACCCTATCGCACCCTAACGACGCACCCTGACACACCTTAACAACGCACCCTGACGACACAACGCACCCTGACGAACCCTAACGACGCACCCTGACGCACCCTAAGGACGCACCCTGACACACCCTAACAACGCACCCTGACGACACAACGCACCCTGACGAACCCTAACGACGAACCCTGACGCACCCTAACGACGCACCCTAACGCACCCTAACGACGCACCCTAACAACGCACACTGACGACACAACGCACCCTGACGAACCCTAACTACGCACCCTAACGACGCAACCTATCGCACCCTAACGACGCACCCTGACGCACCCTATCGCACCCTAACGCACCCTAACGACGCACCCTGACACACCCTAACGACGCACCCTGACGCACCCTAACAACGCACCCTGACGACACAACGCACCCTGACGAACCCTAACGACGCACCCTGACGCACCCTAACGACGCACCCTGACGCACCCTAACGACGCACCCTGACGCACCCTAAGGACGCACCCTGACACACCCTAACAACGCACCCTGACGACACAACGCACCCTGACGAACCCTAACGACGCACCCTGACGCACCCTAACGACGCACCCTGACGCACCCTAACGACGCACCCTAACGACAGGACGCACCCTGACGCACCCTAACGACGCACCCTGACGCACCCTAACAACGCACCCTAACGACAGGACGCACCCTGACGCACCCTAACGACGCACCCTGACACACCCTAACAACGCACCCTGACGACACAACGCACCCTGACGAACCCTAACGACGCACCCTGACGCACCCTAACGACGCACCCTAACGACGCACTCTGACGAACCCTAACGACGCACCCTAACGACAGGACGCACCCTGACGCACCCTAATGACGCACCCTGACGCACCCTAACAACGCACCCTAACGACGCACCCTGACGCACCCTGACGCACCCTGACGCACCCTAACGACGCACCCTGACGAACCCTAACGACGCACCCTGACGAACCTTAACGACGCACCCTGACGCACCCTAACGACGCAACCTGACTCACCCTAACAACGCACCCTGACGACACAACGCACCCTGACGAACCCTAACGACGCACCCTATCGCACCCTAACGACGCACCCTGACACACCTTAACAACGCACCCTGACGACACAACGCACCCTGACGAACCCTAACGACGCACCCTGACGCACCCTAACGACGCACCCTGACGCACCCTAACGACGCACCCTGACGAACCCTAACGACGCACCCTGACGAACCTTAACGACGCACCCTGACGCACCCTAACGACGCACCCTGACGCACCCTAACAACGCACCCTGACGACACAACGCACCCTGCCGCACCCTAACGACGCACCCTGACGCACCATAACGACGCACCCTGACACACCCTAACGACGCACCCTGACGAACCCTAACAACGCACCCTGACGACACAACGCACCCTAACGACGCACCCTAACGTCGCACCCTAATGCACCCTAACGACGCACCCTAACGCACCCTAACGACGCACCCTAACGACGCACCCTATCGCACCCTAACGACGCACCCTGACACACCCTAACAACGCACCCTGACGACACAACGCACCCTGACGAACCCTAACGACGAACCCTGACGCACCCTAACGACGCACCCTGACGCACCCTAACGACGCACCCTGACGAACCCTAACGACGCACCCTGACACACCCTAACAACGCACCCTGACGACACAACGCACCCTGACGAACCCTAACGACGAACCCTGACGCACCCTTACGACGCACCCTGACGCACCCTAACGACGCACCCTGACGAACCCTAACGACGCACCCTGACGCACCCTAACGACGCACCCTGACGAACCCTAACGACGCACCCTGACGAACCCTAACGACGCACCCTGACGCACCCTAACGACGCACCCTGACGCACCCTAACAACGCACCCTGACGACACAACGCACCCTGACGAACCCTAACGACGCACCCTAACGACGCACCCTGACGAACCCTAACGACGCACCCTGACGAACCCTAACGACGCACCCTGACGCACCCTAACGACGCACCCTGACGCACCCTAACAACGCACCCTGACGACACAACGCACCCTGACGAACCCTAACGACGCACCCTATCGCACCCTAACGACGCACCCTGACACACCTTAACAACGCACCCTGACGACACAACGCACCCTGACGCACCCTAACGACGCACCCTGACGCACCCTAACGACGCACCCTGACGAACCCTAACGACGCACCCTGACGCACCCTAACGACGCAACCTGACGAACCCTAACGACGCACCCTGACGCACCCTAACAACGCACCCTGACGACACAACGCACCCTGACGAACCCTAACGACGCACCCTGACGCACCCTAACGACGCACCCTGACGCACCCTAACGACGCACCCTGACGAACCCTAACGACGCACCCTGACGAACCTTAACGACGCACCCTGACGCACCCTAACGACGAAACCTGACTCACCCTAACAACGCACCCTGACGACAAAACGCACCCTGACGAACCCTAACGACGCACCCTATCGCACCCTAACGACGCACCCTGACACACATTAACAACGCACCCTGACGACACAACGCACCCTGACGAACCCTAACGACGCACCCTGACGCACCCTAAGGACGCACCCTGACGCACCCTAACGACGCACCCTGACGACACAACGCACCCTGACGAACCCTAACGACGCACCCTGACGCACCCTAACGACGCACCCTGACGCACCCTAACGACGCACCCTGGCGAACCCTAACGACGCACCCTAACGACACGACGCACCCTGACGCACCCTAACGACGCACCCTGACGCACCCTAACAACGCACCCTAACGACAGGACGCACCCTGACGCACCCTAACGACGCACCCTGACACACCCTAACAACGCACCCTGACGACACAACGCACCCTGACGAACCCTAACGACGCACCCTGACGCACCCTAACGACGCACCCTGACGCACCCTAACGACGCACTCTGACGAACCCTAACGACGCACCCTAACGACAGGACGCACCCTGACGCACCCTAATGACGCACCCTGACGCACCCTAACAACGCACCCTAACGACGCACCCTGACGCACCCTGACGCACCCTGACGCACCCTAACGACGCACCCTGACGAACCCTAACGACGCACCCTGACGCACCCTAACGACGCAACCTGACTCACCCTAACAACGCACCCTGACGACACAACGCACCCTGACGAACCCTAACGACGCACCCTATCGCACCCTAACGACGCACCCTGACACACCTTAACAACGCACCCTGACGACACAACGCACCCTGACGAACCCTAACGACGCACCCTGACGCACCCTAACGACGCACCCTGACGCACCCTAACGACGCACCCTGACGAACCCTAACGACGCACCCTGACGAACCTTAACGACGCACCCTGACGCACCCTAACGACGCACCCTGACGCACCCTAACAACGCATCCTGACGACACAACGCACCCTGCCGCACCCTAACGACGCACCCTGACGCACCATAACGACGCACCCTGACACACCCTAACGACGCACCCTGACGAACCCTAACAACGCACCCTGACGACACAACGCACCCTAACGACGCACCCTAACGACGCACCCTAACGCACCCTAACGACGCACCCTAACGCACCCTAACGACGCACCCTAACGACGCACCCTATCGCACCCTAACGACGCACCCTGACACACCCTAACAACGCACCCTGACGACACAACGCACCCTGACGAACCCTAACGACGAACCCTGACGCACCCTAACGACGCACCCTGACGCACCCTAACGACGCACCCTGACGAACCCTAACGACGCACCCTGACACACCCTAACAACGCACCCTGACGACACAACGCACCCTGACGAACCCTAACGACGAACCCTGACGCACCCTTACGACGCACCCTGACGCACCCTAACGACGCACCCTGACGAACCCTAACGACGCACCCTGACGCACCCTAACGACGCACCCTGACGAACCCTAACGACGCACCCTGACGAACCCTAACGACGCACCCTGACGCACCCTAACGACGCACCCTGACGCACCCTAACAACGCACCCTGACGACACAACGCACCCTGACGAACCCTAACAACGCACCCTATCGCACCCTAACGACGCACCCTGACACACCTTAACAACGCACCCTGACGACACATCGCACCCTGACGCACCCTAACGACGCACCCTGACGCACCCTAACGACGCACCCTGACGAACCCTAACGACGCACCCTGACGCACCCTAACGACGCACCCTGACGAACCCTAACGACGCACCCTGACACACCCTAACAACGCACCCTGACGACACAACGCACCCTGACGAACCCTAACGACGCACCCTGACGCACCCTAACGACGCACCCTGACGCACCCTAACGACGCACCCTGACGAACCCTAACGACGCACCCTGACGAACCTTAACGACGCACCCTGACGCACCCTAACGACGCAACCTGACTCACCCTAACAACTCACCCTGACGACACAACGCACCCTGACGAACCCAAACGACGCACCCTATCGCACCCTAACGACGCACCCTGACACACCCTAACAACGCACCCTGACGACACAACGCACCCTGACGAACCCTAACGACGCACCCTGACGCACCCTAACGACGCACCCTGACGCACCCTAACGACGCACCCTGACGAACCCTAACGACGCACCCTGACGAACCTTAACAACGCACCCTGACGAACCGTAACGACGCACCCTGACGCACCCTAACAACGCACCCTGACGCACCCTTACGACGCACCCTGACGCACCCTAACGACGCACCCTGACGAACCCTAACGACGCACCCTGACGAACCCTAACGACGCACCCTGACGAACCCTAACGACGCACCCTGACGCACCCTAACGACGCACCCTGACGAACCCTAACGACGCACCCTTACACACCCTAACCACGCACCCTGACGACACAACGCACCCTGACGAACCCTAACGACGCACCCTATCGCACCCTAACGACGCACCCTGACACACCCTAACGACGCACCCTGACGCACCCTAACGACGCACCCTGACGCACCCTAACGACGCACCCTGACGAACCCTAACGACGCACCCTGACGCACCCTAACGACGCACCCTGACGCACCCTAACGACGCACCCTGACGAACCCTAACGACGCACCCTAACGACAGGACGCACCCTGACGCACCCTAACGACGCACCCTGACGCACCCTAACAACGCACCCTAACGACAGGACGCACCCTGACGCACCCTAACGACGCACCCTGACACACCCTAACAACGCACCCTGACGACACAACGCACCCTGACGAACCCTAACGACGCACCCTGACGCACCCTAACGACGCACCCTGACGCACCCTAACGACGCACTCTGACGAACCTTAACGACGCACCCTAACGACAGGACGCACCCTGACGCACCCTAATGACGCACCCTGACGCACCCTAACAACGCACACTAACGACGCACCCTGACGCACCCTGACTTACCCTAACGACGCACCCTGACGAACCCTAACGACGCACCCTGACGAACCTTAACGACGCACCCTGACGCACCCTAACGACGCAACCTGACTCACCCTAACAACGCACCCTGACGACACAACGCACCCTGACGAACCCTAACGACGCATCCTATCGCACCCTAACGACGCACCCTGACACACCTTAACAACGCACCCTGACGACACAACGCACCCTGACGAACCCTAACGACGCACCCTGACGCACCCTAACGACGCACCCTGACGCACCCTAACGACGCACCCTGACGAACCCTAACGACGCACCCTGACGAACCTTAACGATGCACCCTGACGCACCGTAACGACGCACCCTGACGCACCCTAACGACGCACCCTGACGCACCCTTACGACGCACCCTGACGCACCCTAACGACGCACCCTGACGAACCCTAACGACGCACCCTGACGAACCCTAACGACGCACCCTGACGCACCCTAACGACGCACCCTGACGAACCCTAACGACGCACCCTTACACACCCTAACCACGCACCCTGACGACACAACGCACCCTGACGAACCCTAACGACGCACCCTATCGCACCCTAACGACGCACCCTGACGCACCCTAACGACGCACCCTGACGCACCCTAACGACGCACCCTGACGCACCCTAACGACGCACCCTGACGAACCCTAACGACGCACCCTGACGCACCCTAACGACGCACCCTGACGCACCCTAACGACGCACCCTGACGAACCCTAACGACGCACCCTAACGACAGGACGCACCCTGACGCACCCTAACGACGCACCCTGACGCACCCTAACGACGCACCCTAACGACAGGACGCACCCTGCCGCACCCTACCCTGACGCACCATAACGACGCACCCTGACACACCCTAACGACGCACCCTGACGCACCCTAACAACGCACCCTGACGACACAACGCACCCTGACGCACCCTAACGACGCACCCTGACGCACCCTAACGACGCACCCTAACGCACCCTAACGACGCACCCTAACGACGCACCCTATCGCACCCTAACGACGCACCCTGACACACCCTAACAACGCACCCTGACGACACAACGCACCCTGACGAACCCTAAAGACGAACCCTGACGCACCCTTACGACGCACCCTAACGCACCCTAAACGACGCACCCTAACAACGCACACTGACGACACAACGCACCCTGACGAACCCTAACTACGCACCCTAACGACGCAACCTATCGCACCCTAACGACGCACCCTAACGACGCACCCTATCGCACCCTAACGCACCCTAACGACGCACCCTGACACACCCTAACGACGCACCCTGACGCACCCTAACAACGCACCCTGACGACGCACCCTAACGAGACGCACCCTGACGCACCCTAACGACGCACCCTGACGCACCCTAACGCACCCTGACGCACCCTAAGGACGCACCCTGACACACCCTAACAACGCACCCTGACGACACAACGCACCCTGACGAACCCTAACGACGCACCCTGACGCACCCTAACGACGCACCCTGACGCACCCTAACGACGCACCCTGACGCACCCTAACAACGCACCCTAACGACAGGACGCACCCTGACGCACCCTAACGACGCACCCTGACACACCCTAACAACGCACCCTGACGACACAACGCACCCTGACGAACCCTAACGACGCACCCTATCGCACCCTAACGACGCACCCTGACACACCTTAACAACGCACCCTGACGACACAACGCACCCTGACGAACCCTAACGACGCACCCTGACGCACCCTAACGACGCACCCTGACGCACCCTAACGACGCACCCTGACGAACCCTAACGACGCACCCTGACGAACCTTAACGACGCACCCTGACGCACCCTAACGACGCACCCTGACGCACCCTAACGACGCACCCTGCCACACCCTAACCCTAAACGCACCCTGACGCACCATAACGACGCACCCTGACGCACCCTAACGACGCACCCTGACGAACCCTAACGACGCACCCTGACGACACAACGCACCCTAACGACGCACCCTAACGTCGCACCCTAATGCACCCTAACGACGCACCCTAACGCACCCTAACGACGCACCCTAACGACGCACCCTATCGCACCCTAACGACGCACCCTGACACACCCTAACAACGCACCCTGACGACACAACGCACCCTGACGAACCCTAACGACGAACCCTGACGCACCCTAACGACGCACCCTGACGCACCCTAACGACGCACCCTGACGAACCCTAACGACGCACCCTGACACACCCTAACAACGCACCCTGACGACACAACGCACCCTGACGAACCCTAACGACGAACCCTGACGCACCCTTACGACGCACCCTGACGAACCCTAACGACGCACCCTGACGAACCCTAACGACGCACCCTGACGCACCCTAAAAACGCACCCTGACGAACCCTAACGACGCACCCTGACGAACCCTAACGACGCACCCTGACGCACCCTAACGACGCACCCTGACGCACCCTAACAACGCACCCTGACGACACAACGCACCCTGACGAACCCTAACGACGCACCCTAACGACGCACCCTGACGAACCCTAACGACGCACCCTGACGAACCCTAACGACGCACCCTGACTCACCCTAACGACGCACCCTGACGCACCCTAACAACGCACCCTGACGACACAACGCACCCTGACGAACCCTAACGACGCACCCTATCGCACCCTAACGACGCACCCTGACACACCTTAACAACGCACCCTGACGACACAACGCACCCTGACGAACCCTAACGACGCACCCTGACGAACCCTAACGACGCACCCTGACGCACCCTAACGACGCACCCTGACGCACCCTAACAACGCACCCTGACGACACAACGCACCCTGACGAACCCTAACGACGCACCCTAACGACGCACCCTGACGCACCCTAACGACGCACCCTGACGCACCCTAACGACGCACCCTGACGAACCCTAACGACGCACCCTGACGCACCCTAACGACGCACCCTGACGAACCCTAACGACGCACCCTGACACACCCTAACAACGCACCCTGACGACACAACGCACCCTGACGAACCCTAACGACGCACCCTGACGCACCCTAACGACGCACCCTGACGCACCCTAACGACGCACCCTGACGAACCCTAACGACGCACCCTGACGAACCTTAACAACGCACCCTGACGACACAACGCACCCTGACGAACCCTAACGACGCACCCTGACGCACCCTAACGACGCACCCTGACGCACCCTAACGACGCACCCTGACGAACCCTAACGACGCACCCTGACGAACCTTAACGACGCACCCTGACGCACCCTAACGACGCACCCTGACGCACCCTAACAACGCACCCTGACGACACAACGCACCCTGCCGCACCCTAACGACGCACCCTGACGAACCATAACGACGCACCCTGACACACCCTAACGACGCACCCTGACGAACCCTAACAACGCACCCTGACGACACAACGCACCCTGACGCACCCTAACGACGCACCCTGATGCACCCTAACGACGCACCCTAACGCACCCTAACGACGCACCCTAACGACGCACCCTATCGCACCCTAACGACGCACCCTGACACACCCTAACAACGCACCCTGACGACACAACGCACCCTGACGAACCCTAACGACGAACCCTGACGCACCCTAACGACGCACCCTGACGCACCCTAACGACGCACCCTGACGAACCCTAACGACGCACCCTGACACACCCTAACAACGCACCCTGACGACACAACGCACCCTGACGAACCCTAACGACGAACCCTGACGCACCCTTACGACGCACCCTGACGAACCCTAACGACGCACCCTGACGAACCCTAACGACGCACCCTGACGCACCCTAAAAACGCACCCTGACGAACCCTAACGACGCACCCTGACGAACCCTAACGACGCACCCTGACGCACCCTAACGACGCACCCTGACGCACCCTAACAACGCACCCTGACGACACAACGCACCCTGACGAACCCTAACGACGCACCCTAACGACGCACCCTGACGAACCCTAACGACGCACCCTGACGAACCCTAACGACGCACCCTGACTCACCCTAACGACGCACCCTGACGCACCCTAACAACGCACCCTGACGACACAACGCACCCTGACGAACCCTAACGACGCACCCTATCGCACCCTAACGACGCACCCTGACACACCTTAACAACGCACCCTGACGACACAACGCACCCTGACGAACCCTAACGACGCACCCTGACGAACCCTAACGACGCACCCTGACGCACCCTAACGACGCACCCTGACGCACCCTAACAACGCACCCTGACGACACAACGCACCCTGACGAACCCTAACGACGCACCCTAACGACGCACCCTGACGCACCCTAACGACGCACCCTGACGCACCCTAACGACGCACCCTGACGAACCCTAACGACGCACCCTGACGCACCCTAACGACGCACCCTGACGAACCCTAACGACGCACCCTGACACACCCTAACAACGCACCCTGACGACACAACGCACCCTGACGAACCCTAACGACGCACCCTGACGCACCCTAACGACGCACCCTGACGCACCCTAACGACGCACCCTGACGAACCCTAACGACGCACCCTGACGAACCTTAACGACGCACCCTGACGCACCCTAACGACGCAACCTGACTCACCCTAACAACGCACCCTGACGACAAAACGCACCCTGACGAACCCTAACGACGCACCCTATCGCACCCTAACGACGCACCCTGACACACCTTAACAACGCACCCTGACGACACAACGCACCCTGACGAACCCTAACGACGCACCCTGACGCACCCTAAGGACGCACCCTGACACACCCTAACAACGCACCCTGACGACACAACGCACCCTGACGAACCCTAACGACGCACCCTGACGCACCCTAACGACGCACCCTGACGCACCCTAACGACGCACCCTGACGAACCCTAACGACGCACCCTAACGACAGGACGCACCCTGACGCACCCTAACGACGCACCCTGACGCACCCTAACAACGCACCCTAACGACAGGACGCACCCTGACGCACCCTAACGACGCACCCTGACACACCCTAACAACGCACCCTGACGACACAACGCACCCTGACGAACCCTAACGACGCACCCTGACGCACCCTAACGACGCACCCTGACGCACCCTAACGACGCACTCTGACGAACCCTAACGACGCACCCTAACGACAGGACGCACCCTGACGCACCCTAATGACGCACCCTGACGCACCCTAACAACGCACCCTAACGACGCACCCTGACGCACCCTGACGCACCCTAACGACGCACCCTGACGAACCCTAACGACGCACCCTGACGCACCCTAACGACGCAACCTGACTCACCCTAACAACGCACCCTGACGACACAACGCACCCTGACGAACCCTAACGACGCACCCTATCGCACCCTAACGACGCACCCTGACACACCTTAACAACGCACCCTGACGACACAACGCACCCTGACGAACCCTAACGACGCACCCTGACGCACCCTAACGACGCACCCTGACGCACCCTAACGACGCACCCTGACGAACCCTAACGACGCACCCTGACGAACCTTAACGACGCACCCTGACGCACCCTAACGACGCACCCTGACGCAGCCTAACAACGCACCCTGACGACACAACGCACCCTGCCGCACCCTAACGACGCACCCTGACGCACCATAACGACGCACCCTGACACACCCTAACGACGCACCCTGACGAACCCTAACAACGCACCCTGACGACACAACGCACCCTGACGCACCCTAACGACGCACCCGACGCACCCTAACGACGCACCCTAACGCACCCTAACGACGCACCCTAACGCACCCTAAGACGCACCCTATCGCACCCTAACGACGCACCCTGACACACCCTAACAACGCACCCTGACGACACAACGCACCCTGACGAACCCTAACGACGAACCCTGACGCACCCTAACGACGCACCCTGACGCACCCTAACGACGCACCCTGACGAACCCTAACGACGCACCCTGACACACCCTAACAACGCACCCTGACGACACAACGCACCCTGACGAACCCTAACGACGAACCCTGACGCACCCTAACGACGCACCCTGACGCACCCTAACGACGCACCCTGACGAACCCTAACGACGCACCCTGACGCACCTTAACGACGCACCCTGACGCACCCGAACCGACGCACCCTGACGCACCCTAACGACGCACCCTGACGCACCCTAACGACGCACCCTGACGCACCCTAACAACGCACCCTGACGACACAACGCACCCTGACGAACCCTAACAACGCACCCTATCGCACCCTAACGACGCACCCTGACACACCTTAACAACGCACCCTGACGACACATCGCACCCTGACGCACCCTAACGACGCACCCTGACGCACCCTAACGACGCACCCTGACGAACCCTAACGACGCACCCTGACGCACCCTAACGACGCACCCTGACGAACCCTAACGACGCACCCTGACACACCCTAACAACGCACCCTGACGACACAACGCACCCTGACGAACCCTAACGACGCACCCTGACGCACCCTAACGACGCACCCTGACGCACCCTAACGACGCACCCTGACGAACCCTAACGACGCACCCTGACGAACCTTAACGACGCACCCTGACGCACCCTAACGACGCAACCTGACTCACCCTAACAACGCACCCTGACGACACAACGCACCCTGACGAACCCTAACGACGCACCCTATCGCACCCTAACTACGCACCCTGACACACCTTAACAACGCACCCTGACGACACAACGCACCCTGACGAACCCTAACGACGCACCCTGACGCACCCTAACGACGCACCCTGACGCACCCTAACGACGCACCCTGACGAACCCTAACGACGCACCCTGACGAACCTTAACGATGCACCCTGACGAACCGTAACGACGCACCCTGACGCACCCTAACGACGCACCCTGACGCACCCTAACGACGCACCCTGACGAACCCTAACGACGCACCCTGACGAACCCTAACGACGCACCCTGACGCACCCTAACGACGCACCCTGACGCACCCTAACGACGCACCCTGACGCACCCTAACGACGCACCCTTACACACCCTAACCACGCACCCTGACGACACAACGCACCCTGACGAACCCTAACGACGCACCCTATCGCACCCTAACGACGCACCCTGACGCACCCTAACGACGCACCCTGACGCACCCTAACGACGCACCCTGACGCACCCTAACGACGCACCCTGACGAACCCTAACGACGCACCCTGACGCACCCTAACGACGCACCCTGACGCACCCTAACGACGCACCCTGACGAACCCTAACGACGCACCCTAACGACAGGACGCACCCTGACGCACCCTAACGACGCACCCTGACGCACCCTAACAACGCACCCTAACGACAGGACGCACCCTGACGCACCCTAACGACGCACCCTGACACACCCTAACAACGCACCCTGACGACACAACGCACCCTGACGAACCCTAACGACGCACCCTGACGCACCCTAACGACGCACCCAGACGCACCCTAACGACGCACTCTGACACCCTAACGACGCACCCTAACGAAGGACGCACCCTGACGCACCCTAATGACGCACCCTGACTCACCCTAACAACGCACACTAACGACGCACCCTGACGCACCCTGACTTACCCTAACGACGCACCCTGACGAACCCTAACGACGCACCCTGACGAACCTTAACGACGCACCCTGACGCACCCTAACGACGCAACCTGACTCACCCTAACAACGCACCCTGACGACACAACGCACCCTGACGAACCCTAACGACGCACCCTATCGCACCCTAACGACGCACCCTGACACACCTTAACAACGCACCCTGACGACACAACGCACCCTGACGAACCCTAACGACGCACCCTGACGCACCCTAACGACGCACCCTGACGCACCCTAACGACGCACCCTGACGAACCCTAACGACGCACCCTGACGAACCTTAACGATGCACCCTGACGCACCGTAACGACGCACCCTGACGCACCCTAACGACGCACCCTGACGCACCCTTACGACGCACCCTGACGCACCCTAACGACGCACCCTGACGAACCCTAACGACGCACCCTGACGAACCCTAACGACGCAGCCTGACGCACCCTAACGACGCACCCTGACGCACCCTAACGACGCACCCTGACACACCCTAACAACGCACCCTGACGACACAACGCACCCTGACGAACCCTAACGACGCACCCTATCGCACCCTAACGACGCACCCTGACGCACCCTAACGACGCACCCTGACGCACCCTAACGACGCACCCTGACGCACCCTAACGACGCACCCTGACGCACCCTAACGACGCACCCTGACGCACCCTAACGACGCACCCTGACGCACCCTAACGACGCACCCTGACGAACCCTAACGACGCACCCTAACGACAGGACGCACCCTGACGCACCCTAACGACGCACCCTGACGCACCCTAACAACGCACCCTAACGACAGGACGCACCCTGCCGCACCCTAACGACTCACCCTGACGCACCATAACGACGCACCCTGACACACCCTAACGACGCACCCTGACGAACCCTAACAACGCACCCTGACGACACAACGCACCCTAACGACGACGCACCCTAACGACGCACCCTAACGCACCCTAACGACGCACCCTAACGCACCCTAACGACGCACCCTAACGAACCCTAACGACGCACCCTGACGAACCTTAACGACGCACCCTGACGCACCCTAACGACGCACCCTGACGCACCCTAACAACGCACCCTGAAGACACAACGCACTCTGCCGCACCCTAACGACGCACCCTGACGCACCATAACGACGCACCCTGACACACCCTAACGACGCACCCTGACGAACCCTAACAACGCACCCTGACGACACAACGCACCCTAACGACGCACCCTAACGACGCACCCTAACGCACCCTAACGACGCACCCTAACGCACCCTAACGACGCACCCTAACGACGCACCCTATCGACGACGCACCCTGACACACCCTAACAACGCACCCTGACGACACAACGCACCCTGACGAACCCTAACGACGAACCCTGACGCACCCTAACGACGCACCCTGACGCACCCTAACGACGCACCCTGACGAACCCTAACGACGCACCCTGACACACCCTAACAACGCACCCTGACGACACAACGCACCCTGACGAACCCTAACGACGATCCCTGACGCACCCTTACGACGCACCCTGACGCACCCTAACGACGCACCCTGACGCACCCTAACGACGCACCCTGACGCACCCTAACGACGCACCCTGACGAACCCTAACGACGCACCCTGACGAACCTTAACGACGCACCCTGACGCACCCTAACGACGCAACCTGACTCACCCTAACAACGCACCCTGACGACACAACGCACCCTGACGAACCCTAACGACGCACCCTATCGCACCCTAACGACGCACCCTGACACACCTTAACAACGCACCCTGACGACACAACGCACCCTGACGAACCCTAACGACGCACCCTGACGCACCCTAACGACGCACCCTGACGCACCCTAACGACGCACCCTGACGAACCCTAACGACGCACCCTAACGACAGGACGCACCCTGACGCACCCTAACGACGCACCCTGACGCACCCTAACAACGCACCCTAACGACAGGACGCACCCTGACGCACCCTAACGACGCACCCTGACACACCCTAACAACGCACCCTGACGACACAACGCACCCTGACGAACCCTAACGACGCACCCTGACGCACCCTAACGACGCACCCTGACGCACCCTAACGACGCACTCTGACGAACCCTAACGACGCACCCTAACGACAGGACGCACCCTGACGCACCCTAATGACGCACCCTGACGCACCCTAACAACGCACACTAACGACGCACCCTGACGCACCCTGACTTACCCTAACGACGCACCCTGACGAACCCTAACGACGCACCCTGACGAACCTTAACGACGCACCCTGACGCACCCTAACGACGCAACCTGACTCACCCTAACAACGCACCCTGACGACACAACGCACCCTGACGAACCCTAACGACGCACCCTATCGCACCCTAACGACGCACCCTGACACACCTTAACAACGCACCCTGACGACACAACGCACCCTGACGAACCCTAACGACGCACCCTGACGCACCCTAACGACGCACCCTGACGCACCCTAACGACGCACCCTGACGAACCCTAACGACGCACCCTGACGAACCTTAACGATGCACCCTGACGCACCGTAACGACGCACCCTGACGCACCCTAACGACGCACCCTGACGCACCCTTACGACGCACCCTGACGCACCCTAACGACGCACCCTGACGCACCCTAACGACGCACCCTGACGCACCCTAACGACGCACCCTGACGCACCCTAACGACGCACCCTGACGCACCCTAACGACGCACCCTTACACACCCTAACAACGCACCCTGACGACACAACGCACCCTGACGAACCCTAACGACGCACCCTGACGCACCCTAACGACGCACCCTGACGCACCCTAACGACGCACCCTGACGCACCCTAACGACGCACCCTGACGCACCCTAACGACGCACCCTGACGAACCCTAACGACGCACCTTGACGCACCCTAACGACGCACCCTGACGCACCCTAACGACGCACCCTGACGAACCCTAACGACGCACCCTAACGACAGGACGCACCCTGACGCACCCTAACGACGCACCCTGACGCACCCTAACAACGCACCCTAACGACAGGACGCACCCTGCCGCACCCTAACGACTCACCCTGACGCACCATAACGACGCACCCTGACACACCCTAACGACGCACCCTGACGAACCCTAACAACGCACCCTGACGACACAACGCACCCTAACGACGCACCCTAACGACGCACCCTAACGCACCCTAACGACGCACCCTAACGCACCCTAACGACGCACCCTAACGACGCACCCTATCGCACCCTAATGACGCACCCTGACACACCCTAACAACGCACCCTGACGACACAACGCACCCTGACGAACCCTAACGACGAACCCTGACGCACCCTAACGACGCACCCTGACGCACCCTAACGACGCACCCTGACGCACCCTAACGACGCACCCTGACACACACTAACAACGCACCCTGACGACACAACGCACCCTGACGAACCCTAACGACGAACCCTGACGCACCCTTACGACGCACCCTGACGCACCCTAACGACGCACCCTGACGAACCCTAACGACGCACCCTGACGCACCCTAACGACGCACCCTGACGAACCCTAACGACGCACCCTGACGAACCCTAACGACGCACCCTGACGCACCCTAACGACGCACCCTGACGCACCCTAACAACGCACCCTGACGACACAACGCACCCTGACGAACCCTAACGACGCACCCTATCGCACCCTAACGACGCACCCTGACACACCTTAACAACGCACCCTGACGACACAACGCACCCTGACGAACCCTAACGACGCACCCTGACGCACCCTAACGACGCACCCTGACGCACCCTAACGACGCACCCTGACGAACCCTAACGACGCACCCTGACGCACCCTAACGACGCACCCTGACGAACCCTAACGACGCACCCTGACACACCCTAACAACGCACCCTGACGACACAACGCACCCTGACGAACCCTAACGACGCACCCTGACGCACCCTAACGACGCACCCTGACGCACCCTAACGACGCACCCTGACGCACCCTAACGACGCACCCTGACGAACCCTAACGACGCACCCTAACGACAGGACGCACCCTGACGCACCCTAACGACGCACCCTGACGCACCCTAACAACGCACCCTAACGACAGGACGCACCCTGATGCACCCTAACGACGCACCCTGACGCACCCTAACGACGCACCCTGACGCACCCTAACGACGCACTCTGACGAACCCTAACGACGCACCCTAACGACAGGACGCACCCTGACGCACCCTAATGACGCACCCTGACGCACCCTAACAACGCACACTAACGACGCACCCTGACGCACCCTGACTTACCCTAACGACGCACCCTGACGAACCCTAACGACGCACCCTGACGAACCTTAACGACGCACCCTGACGCACCCTAACGACGCAACCTGACTCACCCTAACAACGCACCCTGACGACACAACGCACCCTGACGAACCCTAACGACGCACCCTATCGCACCCTAACGACGCACCCTGACACACCTTAACAACGCACCCTGACGACACAACGCACCCTGACGAACCCTAACGACGCACCCTGACGCACCCTAACGACGCACCCTGACGCACCCTAACGACGCACCCTGACGAACCCTAACGACGCACCCTGACGAACCTTAACGATGCACCCTGACGCACCGTAACGACGCACCCTGACGCACCCTAACGACGCACCCTGACGCACCCTTACGACGCACCCTGACGCACCCTAACGACGCACCCTGACGAACCCTAACGACGCACCCTGACGAACCCTAACGACGCACCCTGACGCACCCTAACGACGCACCCTGACGAACCCTAACGCCGCACCCTGACACACCCTAACCACGCACCCTGACGACACAACGCACCCTGACGAACCCTAACGACGCACCCTGACGCACCCTAACGACGCACCCTGACGCACCCTAACGACGCACCCTGATCAACCCTAACGACGCACCCTGACGCACCCTAACGACGCACCCTGACGAACCCTAACGACGCACCCTGACGCACCCTAACGACGCACCCTGACGCACCCTAACGACGCACCCTGACGAACCCTAACGACGCACCCTAACGACAGGACGCACCCTGACGCACCCTAACGACGCACCCTGACGCACCCTAACAACGCACCCTAACGACAGGACGCACCCTGCCGCACCCTAACGACTCACCCTGACGCACCATAACGACGCACCCTGACACACCCTAACGACGCACCCTGACGAACCCTAACAACGCACCCTGACGACACAACGCACCCTAACGACGCACCCTAACGACGCACCCTAACGCACCCTAACGACGCACCCTAACGCACCCTAACGACGCACCCTAACGACGCACCCTATCGCACCCTAACGACGCACCCTGACACACCCTAACAACGCACCCTGACGACACAACGCACCCTGACGAACCCTAACGACGAACCCTGACGCACCCTAACGACGCACCCTGACGCACCCTAACGACGCACCCTGACGCACCCTAACGACGCACCCTGACACACACTAACAACGCACCCTGACGACACAACGCACCCTGACGAACCCTAACGACGAACCCTGACGCACCCTTACGACGCACCCTGACGCACCCTAACGACGCACCCTGACGAACCCTAACGACGCACCCTGACGCACCCTAACGACGCACCCTGACGAACCCTAACGACGCACCCTGACGAACCCTAACGACGCACCCTGACGCACCCTAACGACGCACCCTGACGCACCCTAACAACGCACCCTGACGACACAACGCACCCTGACGAACCCTAACGACGCACCCTATCGCACCCTAACGACGCACCCTGACACACCCTAACAACGCACCCTGACGACACAACACACCCTGACGAACCCTAACGACGCACCCTGACGCACCCTAACGACGCACCCTGACGCACCCTAACGACGCACCCTGACGAACCCTAACGACGCACCCTGACGCACCCTAACGACGCACCCTGACGAACCCTAACGACGCACCCTGACACACCCTAACAACGCACCCTGACGACACAACGCACCCTGACGAACCCTAACGACGCACCCTGACGCACCCTAACGACGCACCCTGACGCACCCTAACGACGCACCCTGACGAACCCTAACGACGCACCCTGACGCACCCTAACGACGCACCCTGACGCACCCTAACGACGCAACCTGACGACACAACGCACCCTGACGAACCCTAACGACGCACCCTATCGCACCCTAACGACGCACCCTGACACACCTTAACAACGCACCCTGACGACACAACGCACCCTGACGAACCCTAACGACGCACCCTGACGCACCCTAAGGACGCACCCTGACACACCCTAACAACGCACCCTGACGACACAACGCACCCTGACAAACCCTAACGACGCACCCTGACGCACCCTAACGACGCACCCTGACGCACCATAACGACGCACCCTGACGAACCCTAACGACGCACCCTAACGACAGGACGCACCCTGACGCACCCTAACGACGCACCCTGACGCACCCTAACAACGCACCCTAACGACAGGACGCACCCTGACGCACCCTAACGACGCACCCTGACACACCCTAACAACGCACCCTGACGACACAACGCACCCTGACGAACCCTAACGACGCACCCTGACACACCCTAACGACGCACCCTGACGCACCCTAACGACGCACTCTGACGAACCCTAACGACGCACCCTAACGACAGGACGCACCCTGACGCACCCTAATGACGCACCCTGACGCACCCTAACAACGCACCCTAACGACGCACCCTGACGCACCCTGACGCACCCTAACGACGCACCCTGACGAACCCTAACGACGCACCCTGACGAACCTTAACGACGCACCCTGACGCACCCTAACGACGCAACCTGACTCACCCTAACAACGCACCCTGACGACACAACGCACCCTGACGAACCCTAACGACGCACCCTGACGAACCCTAACGACGCACCCTGACACACCCTAACAACGCACCCTGACGACACAACGCACCCTGACGAACCCTAACGACGAACCCTGACGCACCCTTACGACGCACCCTGACGCACCCTAACGACGCACCCTGACGCACCCTAACGACGCACCCTGACGCACCCTAACGACGCACCCTGACGAACCCTAACGACGCACCCTGACGAACCTTAACGACGCACCCTGACGCACCCTAACGACGCAACCTGACTCACCCTAACAACGCACCCTGACGACACAACGCACCCTGACGAACCCTAACGACGCACCCTATCGCACCCTAACGACGCACCCTGACACACCCTAACAACGCACCCTGACGACACAATGCACCCTGACGAACCCTAACGACGAACCCTGACGCACCCTTACGACGCACCCTGACGAACCCTAACGACGCACCCTAACGACAGGACGCACCCTGACGCACCCTAACGACGCACCCTGACGCACCCTAACAACGCACCCTAACGACAGGACGCACCCTGACGCACCCTAACGACGCACCCTGACACACCCTAACAACGCACCCTGACGACACAACGCACCCTGACGAACCCTAACGACGCACCCTGACGCACCCTAACGACGCACCCTGACGAACCTTAACGACGCACCCTGACGCACCCTAACGACGCACCCTGACGCACCCTAAGGACGCACCCTGACACACACTAACAACGCACCCTGACGACACAACGCACCCTGACGAACCCTAACGACGCACCCTGACGCACCCTAACGACGCACCCTGACGCACCCTAACGACGCACCCTGACGAACCCTAACGACGCACCCTAACGACAGGACGCACCCTGACGCACCCTAACGACGCACCCTGACACACCCTAACAACGCACCCTGACGACACAACGCACCCTGACGAACCCTAACGACGCACCCTGACGCACCCTAACGACGCACCCTGACGCACCCTAACGACGCACTCTGACGAACCCTAACGACGCACCCTAACGACAGGACGCACCCTGACGCACCCTAATGACGCACCCTGACGCACCCTAACAACGCACCCTAACGACGCACCCTGACGCACCCTGACGCACCCTGACGCACCCTAACGACGCACCCTGACGAACCCTAACGACGCACCCTGACGAACCTTAACGACGCACCCTGACGCACCCTAACGACGCAACCTGACTCACCCTAACAACGCACCCTGACGACACAACGCACCCTGACGAACCCTAACGACGCACCCTATCGCACCCTAACGACGCACCCTGACACACCTTAACAACGCACCCTGACGACACAACGCACCCTGACGAACCCTAACGACGCACCCTGACGAACCTTAACGACGCACCCTGACGCACCCTAACGACGCAACCTGACTCACCCTAACAACGCACCCTGACGACACAACGCACCCTGACGAACCCTAACGACGCACCCTATCGCACCCTAACGACGCACCCTGACACACCTTAACAACGCACCCTGACGACACAACGCACCCTGACGAACCCTAACGACGCACCTTGACGAACCCTAACGACGCACCCTGACACACCCTAACAACGCACCCTGACGACACAACGCACCCTGACGCACCCTAACGACGCACCCTGACGCACCCTAACAACGCACCCTGACGACACAACGCACCCTGCCGCACCCTAACGACGCACCCTGACGCACCATAACGACGCACCCTGACACACCCTAACGACGCACCCTGACGAACCCTAACAACGCACCCTGACGACACAACGCACCCTAACGACGCACCCTAACGACGCACCCTAACGCACCCTAACGACGCACCCTAACGCACCCTAACGACGCACCCTAACGACGCACCCTATCGCACCCTAACGACGCACCCTGACACACCCTAACAACGCACCCTGACGACACAACGCACCCTGACGAACCCTAACGACGAACCCTGACGCACCCTAACGACGCACCCTGACGCACCCTAACGACGCACCCTGACGAACCCTAACGACGCACCCTGACACACCCTAACAACGCACCCTGACGACACAACGCACCCTGACGAACCCTAACGACGAACCCTGACGCACCCTTACGACGCACCCTGACGCACCCTAACGACGCACCCTGACGCACCCTAACGACGCACCCTGACGCACCCTAACGACGCACCCTGACGAACCCTAACGACGCACCCTGACGAACCTTAACGACGCACCCTGACGCACCCTAACGACGCAACCTGACTCACCCTAACAACGCACCCTGACGACACAACGCACCCTGACGAACCCTAACGACGCACCCTATCGCACCCTAACGACGCACCCTGACACACCTTAACAACGCACCCTGACGACACAACGCACCCTGACGAACCCTAACGACGCACCCTGACGAACCCTAACGACGCACCCTGACACACCCTAACAACGCACCCTGACGACACAACGCACCCTGACGAACCCTAACGACGAACCCTGACGCACCCTTACGACGCACCCTGACGAACCCTAACGACGCACCCTAACGACAGGACGCACCCTGACGCACCCTAACGACGCACCCTGACACACCCTAACAACGCACCCTGACGACACAACGCACCCTGACGAACCCTAACGACGCACCCTGACACACCCTAACGACGCACCCTGACGCACCCTAACGACGCACTCTGACGAACCCTAACGACGCACCCTAACGACAGGACGCACCCTGACGCACCCTAATGACGCACCCTGACGCACCCTAACAACGCACCCTAACGACGCACCCTGACGAACCCTAACGACGCACCCTGACGAACCTTAACGACGCACCCTGACGCACCCTAACGACACACCCTGACGCACCCTAAGGACGCACGCACCCTGACGCACCCTGACGACACAACGCACCCTGACGAACCCTAACGACGCACCCTGACGCACCCTAACGACGCACCCTGACGAACCCTAACGACGCACCCTGACGAACCTTAACGACGCACCCTGACGCACCCTAACGACGCAACCTGACTCACCCTAACAACGCACCCTGACGACACAACGCACCCTGACGAACCCTAACGACGCACCCTATCGCACCCTAACGACGCACCCTGACACACCCTAACAACGCACCCTGACGACACAATGCACCCTGACGAACCCTAACGACGCACCCTGACGCACCCTTACGACGCACCCTGACGAACCCTAACGACGCACCCTAACGACAGGACGCACCCTGACGCACCCTAACGACGCACCCTGACGCACCCTAACAACGCACCCTAACGACAGGACGCACCCTGACGCACCCTAACGACGCACCCTGACACACCCTAACAACGCACCCTGACGACACAACGCACCCTGACGAACCCTAACGACGCACCCTGACGCACCCTAACGACGCACCCTGACGAACCTTAACGACGCACCCTGACGCACCCTAACGACGCACCCTGACGCACCCTAAGGACGCACCCTGACACACCCTAACAACGCACCCTGACGACACAACGCACCCTGACGAACCCTAACGACGCACCCTGACGCACCCTAACGACGCACCCTGACGCACCCTAACGACGCACCCTGACGAACCCTAACGACGCACCCTAACGACAGGACGCACCCTGACGCACCCTAACGACGCACCCTGACACACCCTAACAACGCACCCTGACGACACAACGCACCCTGACGAACCCTAACGACGCACCCTGACGCACCCTAACGACGCACCCTGACGCACCCTAACGACGCACTCTGACGAACCCTAACGACGCACCCTAACGACAGGACGCACCCTGACGCACCCTAATGACGCACCCTGACGCACCCTAACAACGCACCCTAACGACGCACCCTGACGCACCCTGACGCACCCTGACGCACCCTAACGACGCACCCTGACGAACCCTAACGACGCACCCTGACGAACCTTAACGACGCACCCTGACGCACCCTAACGACGCAACCTGACTCACCCTAACAACGCACCCTGACGACACAACGCACCCTGACGAACCCTAACGACGCACCCTATCGCACCCTAACGACGCACCCTGACACACCTTAACAACGCACCCTGACGACACAACGCACCCTGACGAACCCTAACGACGCACCCTGACGCACCCTAACGACGCACCCTGACGCACCCTAACGACGCAACCTGACTCACCCTAACAACGCACCCTGACGACACAACGCACCCTGACGAACCCTAACGACGCACCCTATCGCACCCTAACGACGCACCCTGACACACCTTAACAACGCACCCTGACGACACAACGCACCCTGACGAACCCTAACGACGCACCCTGACGAACCCTAACGACGCACCCTGACACACCCTAACAACGCACCCTGACGACACAACGCACCCTGACGCACCCTAACGACGCACCCTGACGCACCCTAACAACGCACCCTGACGACACAACGCACCCTGCCGCACCCTAACGACGCACCCTGACGCACCATAACGACGCACCCTGACACACCCTAACGACGCACCCTGACGAACCCTAACAACGCACCCTGACGACACAACGCACCCTAACGACGCACCCTAACGACGCACCCTAACGCACCCTAACGACGCACCCTAACGCACCCTAACGACGCACCCTAACGACGCACCCTATCGCACCCTAACGACGCACCCTGACACACCCTAACAACGCACCCTGACGACACAACGCACCCTGACGAACCCTAACGACGAACCCTGACGCACCCTAACGACGCACCCTGACGCACCCTAACGACGCACCCTGACGAACCCTAACGACGCACCCTGACACACCCTAACAACGCACCCTGACGACACAACGCACCCTGACGAACCCTAACGACGAACCCTGACGCACCCTTACGACGCACCCTGACGCACCCTAACGACGCACCCTGACGCACCCTAACGACGCACCCTGACGCACCCTAACGACGCACCCTGACGAACCCTAACGACGCACCCTGACGAACCTTAACGACGCACCCTGACGCACCCTAACGACGCAACCTGACTCACCCTAACAACGCACCCTGACGACACAACGCACCCTGACGAACCCTAACGACGCACCCTATCGCACCCTAACGACGCACCCTGACACACCTTAACAACGCACCCTGACGAACCCTAACGACGCACCCTGACGCACCCTAACGACGCAACCTGACACACCCTAACAACGCACCCTGACGACACAACGCACCCTGACGAACCCTAACGACGCACCCTGACGCACCCTTACGACGCACCCTGACGAACCCTAACGACGCACCCTAACGACAGGACGCACCCTGACGCACCCTAACGACGCACCCTGAAACACCCTAACAACGCACCCTGACGACACAACGCACCCTGACGAACCCTAACGACGCACCCTGACACACCCTAACGACGCACCCTGACGCACCCTAACGACGCACTCTGACGAACCCTAACGACGCACCCTAACGACAGGACGCACCCTGACGCACCCTAACGACGCACCCTGACGCACCCTAACAACGCACCCTAACGACGCACCGTGACGAACCCTAACGACGCACCCTGACGAACCTTAACGACGCACCCTGACGCACCCTAACGACACACCCTGACGCACCCTAAGGACGCACCCTGACACACCCTAACAACGCACCCTGACGACACAACGCACCCTGACGAACCCTAACGACGCACCCTGACGCACCCTAACGACGCACCCTGACGCACCCTAACGACGCACCCTGACAAACCCTAACGACGCACCCTAACCAGGACTGACGCACCCTAACGACGCACCCTGACGCACCCTAACAACGCACCCTAACGACAGGACGCACCCTGACGCACCCAACGACGCACCCTGACGCACCCTAACGACGCACCCTGACGAATCGCACCCTAACGACGCACCCTGACACACCCTAACAACGCACCCTGACGACACAACGCACCCTGACGAACCCTAACGACGAACCCTGACGCACCCTAACGACGCACCCTGACGCACCCTAACGACGCACCCTGACACACCCTAACAACGCACCCTGACGACACAACGCACCCTGACGAACCCTAACGACGCACCCTGACGCACCCTTACGACGCACCCTGACGCACCCTAACGACGCACCCTGACGCACCCTAACGACGCACCCTGACGCACCCTAACGACGCACCCTGACGAACCCTAACGACGCACCCTGACGAACCTTAACGACGCACCCTGACGCACCCTAACGACGCAACCTGACTCACCCTAACAACGCACCCTGACGACACAACGCACCCTGACGAACCCTAACGACGCACCCTATCGCACCCTAACGACGCACCCTGACACACCTTAACAACGCACCCTGACGACACAACGCACCTTGACGAACCCTAACGACGCACCCTGACGAACCCTAACGACGCACCCTGACACACCCTAACAACGCACCCTGACGACACAATGCACCCTGACGAACCCTAACGACGAACCCTGACGCACCCTTACGACGCACCCTGACGAACCCTAACGACGCACCCTAACGACAGGACGCACCCTGACGCACCCTAACGACGCACCCTGACGCACCCTAACAACGCACCCTAACGACAAGACGCACCCTGACGCACCCTAACGACGCACCCTGACACACCCTAACAACGCACCCTGACGACACAACGCACCCTGACGAACCCTAACGACGCACCCTGACGCACCCTAACTACGCACCCTGACGAACCCTAACGACGCACCCTGACGCACCCTAACGACGCACCCTGACGCACCCTAAGGACGCACCCTGACGAACCCTAACGACGCACCCTGACGAACCGACGCACCCTAACGACGCACCCTGACGCACCCTAACGACGCACCCTGACGAACCCTAACGACGCACCCTAACGACAGGACGCACCCTGACGCACCCTAACGACGCACCCTGACACACCCTAACAACGCACCCTGACGACACAACGCACCCTGACGAACCCTAACGACGCACCCTGACGCACCCTAACGACGCACCCTGACGCACCCTAACGACGCACTCTGACGAACCCTAACGACGCACCCTAACGACAGGACGCACCCTGACGCACCCTAATGACGCACCCTGACGCACCCTAACAACGCACCCTAACGACGCACCCTGACGCACCCTGACGCACCCTGACGCACCCTAACGACGCACCCTGACGAACCCTAACGACGCACCCTGACGAACCTTAACGACGCACCCTGACGCACCCTAACGACGCAACCTGACTCACCCTAACAACGCACCCTGACGACACAACGCACCCTGACGAACCCTAACGACGCACCCTATCGCACCCTAACGACGCACCCTGACACACCTTAACAACGCACCCTGACGACACAACGCACCCTGACGAACCCTAACGACGCACCCTGACGCACCCTAACGACGCACCCTGACGCACCCTAACGACGCAACCTGACTCACCCTAACAACGCACCCTGACGACACAACGCACCCTGACGAACCCTAACGACGCACCCTATCGCACCCTAACGACGCACCCTGACACACCTTAACAACGCACCCTGACGACACAACGCACCCTGACGAACCCTAACGACGCACCCTGACGAACCCTAACGACGCACCCTGACACACCCTAACAACGCACCCTGACGACACAACGCACCCTGACGCACCCTAACGACGCACCCTGACGCACCCTAACAACGCACCCTGACGACACAACGCACCCTGCCGCACCCTAACAACGCACCCTGACGCACCATAACGACGCACCCTGACACACCCTAACGACGCACCCTGACGAACCCTAACAACGCACCCTGACGACACAACGCACCCTAACGACGCACCCTAACGACGCACCCTAACGCACCCTAACGACGCACCCTAACGCACCCTAACGACGCACCCTAACGACGCACCCTATCGCACCCTAACGACGCACCCTGACGCACCCTAACAACGCACCCTGACGACACAACGCACCCTGACGAACCCTAACGACGAACCCTGACGCACCCTAACGACGCACCCTGACGCACCCTAACGACGCACCCTGACGAACCCTAACGACGCACCCTGACACACCCTAACAACGCACCCTGACGACACAACGCACCCTGACGAACCCTAACGACGAACCCTGACGCACCCTTACGACGCACCCTGACGCACCCTAACGACGCACCCTGACGCACCCTAACGACGCACCCTGACGCACCCTAACGACGCACCCTGACGAACCCTAACGACGCACCCTGACGAACCTTAACGACGCACCCTGACGCACCCTAACGACGCAACCTGACTCACCCTAACAACGCACCCTGACGACACAACGCACCCTGACGAACCCTAACGACGCACCCTATCGCACCCTAACGACGCACCCTGACACACCTTAACAACGCACCCTGACGACACAACGCACCCTGACGAACCCTAACGACGCACCCTGACGAACCCTAACGACGCACCCTGACACACCCTAACAACGCACCCTGACGACACAACGCACCCTGACGAACCCTAACGACGAACCCTGACGCACCCTTACGACGCACCCTGACGAACCCTAACGACGCACCCTAACGACAGGACGCACCCTGACGCACCCTAACGACGCACCCTGACACACCCTAACAACGCACCCTGACGACACAACGCACCCTGACGAACCCTAACGACGCACCCTGACACACCCTAACGACGCACCCTGACGCACCCTAACGACGCACTCTGACGAACCCTAACGACGCACCCTAACGACAGGACGCACCCTGACGCACCCTAATGACGCACCCTGACGCACCCTAACAACGCACCCTAACGACGCACCCTGACGAACCCTAACGACGCACCCTGACGAACCCCAACGACGCACCCTGACGCACCCTAACGACACACCCTGACGCACCCTAAGGACGCACCCTGACACACCCTAACAACGCACCCTGACGACACAACGCACCCTGACGAACCCTAACGACGCACCCTGACGCACCCTAACGACGCACCCTGACGCACCCTAACGACGCACCCTGACGAACCCTAACGACGCACCCTAACGACAGGACGCACCCTGACGCACCCTAACGACGCACCCTGACGCACCCTAACAACGCACCCTAACGACAGGACGCACCCTGACGCACCCTAACGACGCACCCTGACACACCCTAACAACGCACCCTGACGACACAACGCACCCTGACGAACCCTAACGACGCACCCTGACGCACCCTAACGACGCACCCTGACGGACCCTAACGACGCACTCTGACGAACCCTAACGACGCACCCTAACGACAGGACGCACCCTGACGCACCCTAATGACGCACCCTGATGCACCCTAACAACGCACCCTAACGACGCACCCTGACGCACCCTGACGCACCCTGACGCACCCTAACGACGCACCCTGACGAACCCTAACGACGCACCTTGACGAACCTTAACGACGCACCCTGACGCACCCTAACGACGCAACCTGACTCACCCTAACAACGCACCCTGACGACACAACGCACCCTGACGAACCCTAACGACACACCCTATCGCACCCTAACGACGCACCCTGACACACCTTAACAACGCACCCTGACGACACAACGCACCCTGACGAACCCTAACGACGCACCCTGACGCACCCTAACGACGCACCCTGACGCACCCTAACGACGCACCCTGACGAACCCTAACGACGCACCCTGACGAACCTTAACGACGCACCCTGACGCACCCTAACGACGCACCCTGACGCACCCTAACAACGCACCCTGACGACACAACGCACCCTGCCGCACCCTAACGACGCACCCTGACGCACCATAACGACGCACCCTGACACACCCTAACGACGCACCCTAACGACGCACCCTAACGACGCACCCTAATGCACCCTAACGACGCACCCTAACGCACCCTAACGACGCACCCTATCGCACCCTAACAACGCACCCTGACACACCCTAACAACGCACCCTGACGACACAACGCACCCTGACGAACCCTAACGACGAACCCTGACGCACCCTAACGACGCACCCTGACGCACCCTAACGACGCACCCTGACGAACCCTAACGACGCACCCTGACACACCCTAACAACGCACCCTGATGACACAACGCACCCTGACGAACCCTAACGACGAACCCTGACGCACCCTTACGACGCACCCTGACGCACCCTAACGACGCACCCTGACGAACCCTAACGACGCACCCTGACGCACCCTAACGACGCACCCTGACGAACCCTAACGACGCACCCTGACGAACCCTAACGACGCACCCTGACGCACCCTAACGACGCACCCTGACGCACCCTAACAACGCACCCTGACGACACAACGCACCCTGACGAACCCTAACGACGCACCCTAACGACGCACCCTGACGAACCCTAACGACGCACCCTGACGAACCCTAACGACGCACCCTGACGCACCCTAACGACGCACCCTGACGCACCCTAACAACGCACCCTGACGACACAACGCACCCTGACGAACCCTAACGACGCACCCTATCGCACCCTAACGACGCACCCTGACACACCTTAACAACGCACCCTGACGACACAACGCACCCTGACGAACCCTAACGACGCACCCTGACGCACCCTAACGACGCACCCTGACGCACCCTAACGACGCACCCTGACGAACCCTAACGACGCACCCTGACGCACCCTAACGACGCACCCTGACGAACCCTAACGACGCACCCTGACACACCCTAACAACGCACCCTGACGACACAACGCACCCTGACGAACCCTAACGACGCACCCTGACGCACCCTAACGACGCACCCTGACGCACCCTAACGACGCACCCTGACGAACCCTAACGACGCACCCTGACGAACCTTAACGACGCACCCTGGCGCACCCTAACGACGCAACCTGACTCACCCTAACAACGCACCCTGACGACAAAACGCACCCTGACGAACCCTAACGACGCACCCTATCGCACCCTAACGACGCACCCGGACACACCTTAACAACGCACCCTGACGACACAACGCACCCTGACGAACCCTAACGACGCACCCTGACGCACCCTAACGACGCACCCTGACGCACCCTAACGACGCACCCTGACGAACCCTAACGACGCACCCTAACGACAGGACGCACCCTGACGCACCCTAACGACGCACCCTGACGCACCCTAACAACGCACCCTAACGACAGGACGCACCCTGACGCACCCTAACGACGCACCCTGACACACCCTAACAACGCACCCTGACGACACAACGCACCCTGACGAACCCTAACGACGCACCCTGACGCACCCTAACGACGCACCCTGACGCACCCTAACGACGCACTCTGACGAACCCTAACGACGCACCCTAACGACAGGACGCACCCTGACGCACCCTAATGACGCACCCTGACGCACCCTAACAACGCACCCTAACGACGCACCCTGACGCACCCTGACGCACCCTAACGACGCACCCTGACGAACCCTAACGACGCACCCTGACGCACCCTAACGACGCAACCTGACTCACCCTAACAACGCACCCTGACGACACAACGCACCCTGACGAACCCTAACGACGCACCCTATCGCACCCTAACGACGCACCCTGACACACCTTAACAACGCACCCTGACGACACAACGCACCCTGACGAACCCTAACGACGCACCCTGACGCACCCTAACGACGCACCCTGACGCACCCTAACGACGCACCCTGACGAACCCTAACGACGCACCCTGACGAACCTTAACGACGCACCCTAACGACAGGACGCACCCTGACGCACCCTAACGACGCACCCTGACACACCCTAACAACGCACCCTGACGACACAACGCACCCTGACGAACCCTAACGACGCACCCTAACGACAGGACGCACCCTGACGCACCCTAACGACGCACCCTGACGCACCCTAACAACGCACCCTAACGACAGGACGCACCCTGACGCACCCTAACGACGCACCCTGACACACCCTAACAACGCACCCTGACGACACAACGCACCCTGACGAACCCTAACGACGCACCCTGACGCACCCTAACGACGCACCCTGACGCACCCTAACGACGCACTCTGACGAACCCTAACGACGCACCCTAACGACAGGACGCACCCTGACGCACCCTAATGACGCACCCTGACGCACCCTAACAACGCACCCTAACGACGCACCCTGACGCACCCTGACGCACCCTGACGCACCCTAACGACGCACCCTGACGAACCCTAACGACGCACCCTGACGCACCCTAACGACGCAACCTGACTCACCCTAACAACGCACCCTGACGACACAACGCACCCTGACGAACCCTAACGACGCACCCTATCGCACCCTAACGACGCACCCTGACACACCTTAACAACGCACCCTGACGACACAACGCACCCTGACGAACCCTAACGACGCACCCTGACGCACCCTAACGACGCACCCTGACGCACCCTAACGACGCACCCTGACGAACCCTAACGACGCACCCTGACGAACCTTAACGACGCACCCTGACGCACCCTAACGACGCACCCTGACGCACCCTAACAACGCATCCTGACGACACAACGCACCCTGCCGCACCCTAACGACGCACCCTGACGCACCATAACGACGCACCCTGACACACCCTAACGACGCACCCTGACGAACCCTAACAACGCACCCTGACGACACAACGCACCCTAACGACGCACCCTAACGACGCACCCTAACGCACCCTAACGACGCACCCTAACGCACCCTAACGACGCACCCTAACGACGCACCCTATCGCACCCTAACGACGCACCCTGACACACCCTAACAACGCACCCTGACGACACAACACACCCTGACGAACCCTAACGACGAACCCTGACGCACCCTAACGACGCACCCTGACGCACCCTAACGACGCACCCTGACGAACCCTAACGACGCACCCTGACACACCCTAACAACGCACCCTGACGACACAACGCACCCTGACGAACCCTAACGACGCACCCTAACGACAGGACGCACCCTGACGCACCCTAATGACGCACCCTGACGCACCCTAACAACGCACCCTAACGACGCACCCTGACGCACCCTGACGCACCCTGACGCACCCTAACGACGCACCCTGACGAACCCTAACGACGCACCCTGACGCACCCTAACGACGCAACCTGACTCACCCTAACAACGCACCCTGACGACACAACGCACCCTGACGAACCCTAACGACGCACCCTATCGCACCCTAACGACGCACCCTGACACACCTTAACAACGCACCCTGACGACACAACGCACCCTGACGAACCCTAACGACGCACCCTGACGCACCCTAACGACGCACCCTGACGCACCCTAACGACGCACCCTGACGAACCCTAACGACGCACCCTGACGAACCTTAACGACGCACCCTGACGCACCCTAACGACGCACCCTGACGCACCCTAACAACGCACCCTGACGACACAACGCACCCTGCCGCACCCTAACGAAGCACCCTGACGCACCATAACGACGCACCCTGACACACCCTAACGACGCACCCTGACGAACCCTAACAACGCACCCTGACGACACAACGCACCCTAACGACGCACCCTAACGACGCACCCTAACGCACCCTAACGACGCACCCTAACGCACCCTAACGACGCACCCTAACGACGCACCCTACCGCACCCTAACGACGCACCCTGACACACCCTAACAACGCACCCTGACGACACAACACACCCTGACGAACCCTAACGACGAACCCTGACGCACCCTAACGACGCACCCTGACGCACCCTAACGACGCACCCTGACGAACCCTAACGACGCACCCTGACACACCCTAACAACGCACCCTGACGACACAACGCACCCTGACGAACCCTAACGACGCACCCTGACGACGCACCCTGACGCACCCTAACGACGCACCCTGACGAACCCTAACGACGCACCCTGACGCACCCTAACGACGCACCCTGACGCACCCTAACGACGCACCCTGACGAACCCTAACGACGCACCCTGACGCACCCTAACGACGCACCCTGACGCACCCTAACAACGCACCTTGACGACACAACGCACCCTGACGAACCCTAACGACGCACCCTATCGCACCCTAACGACGCACCCTGACACACCTTAACAACGCGCCCTGACGACACAACGCACCCTGACGAACCCTAACGACGCACCCTGACGCACCCTAACGACGCACCCTGACGCACCCTAACGACGCACCCTGACGAACCCTAACGACGCACCCTGACGAACCTTAACGACGCACCCTAACGACAGGACGCACCCTGACGCACCCTAACGACGCACCCTGACACACCCTAACAACGCACCCTGACGACACAACGCACCCTGACGAACCCTAACGACGCACCCTAACGACAGGACGCACCCTGACGCACCCTAACGACGCACCCTGACGCACCCTAACAACGCACCCTAACGACAGGACGCACCCTGACGCACCCTAACGACGCACCCTGACACACCCTAACAACGCACCCTGACGACACAACGCACCCTGACGAACCCTAACGACGCACCCTGACGCACCCTAACGACGCACCCTGACGCACCCTAACGACGCACTCTGACGAACCCTAACGACGCACCCTAACGACAGGACGCACCCTGACGCACCCTAATGACGCACCCTGACGCACCCTAACAACGCACCCTAACGACGCACCCTGACGCACCCTGACGCACCCTGACGCACCCTAACGACGCACCCTGACGAACCCTAACGACGCACCCTGACGCACCCTAACGACGCAACCTGACTCACCCTAACAACGCACCCTGACGACACAACGCACCCTGACGAACCCTAACGACGCACCCTATCGCACCCTAACGACGCACCCTGACACACCTTAACAACGCACCCTGACGACACAACGCACCCTGACGAACCCTAACGACGCACCCTGACGCACCCTAACGACGCACCCTGACGCACCCTAACGACGCACCCTGACGAACCCTAACGACGCACCCTGACGAACCTTAACGACGCACCCTGACGCACCCTAACGACGCACCCTGACGCACCCTAACAACGCATCCTGACGACACAACGCACCCTGCCGCACCCTAACGACGCACCCTGACGCACCATAACGACGCACCCTGACACACCCTAACGACGCACCCTGACGAACCCTAACAACGCACCCTGACGACACAACGCACCCTAACGACGCACCCTAACGACGCACCCTAACGCACCCTAACGACGCACCCTAACGCACCCTAACGACGCACCCTAACGACGCACCCTATCGCACCCTAACGACGCACCCTGACACACCCTAACAACGCACCCTGACGACACAACACACCCTGACGAACCCTAACGACGAACCCTGACGCACCCTAACGACGCACCCTGACGCACCCTAACGACGCACCCTGACGAACCCTAACGACGCACCCTGACACACCCTAACAACGCACCCTGACGACACAACGCACCCTGACGAACCCTAACGACGCACCCTAACGACAGGACGCACCCTGACGCACCCTAATGACGCACCCTGACGCACCCTAACAACGCACCCTAACGACGCACCCTGACGCACCCTGACGCACCCTGACGCACCCTAACGACGCACCCTGACGAACCCTAACGACGCACCCTGACGCACCCTAACGACGCAACCTGACTCACCCTAACAACGCACCCTGACGACACAACGCACCCTGACGAACCCTAACGACGCACCCTATCGCACCCTAACGACGCACCCTGACACACCTTAACAACGCACCCTGACGACACAACGCACCCTGACGAACCCTAACGACGCACCCTGACGCACCCTAACGACGCACCCTGACGCACCCTAACGACGCACCCTGACGAACCCTAACGACGCACCCTGACGAACCTTAACGACGCACCCTGACGCACCCTAACGACGCACCCTGACGCACCCTAACAACGCATCCTGACGACACAACGCACCCTGCCGCACCCTAACGACGCACCCTGACGCACCATAACGACGCACCCTGACACACCCTAACGACGCACCCTGACGAACCCTAACAACGCACCCTGACGACACAACGCACCCTAACGACGCACCCTAACGACGCACCCTAACGCACCCTAACGACGCACCCTAACGCACCCTAACGACGCACCCTAACGACGCACCCTATCGCACCCTAACGACGCACCCTGACACACCCTAACAACGCACCCTGACGACACAACACACCCTGACGAACCCTAACGACGAACCCTGACGCACCCTAACGACGCACCCTGACGCACCCTAACGACGCACCCTGACGAACCCTAACGACGCACCCTGACACACCCTAACAACGCACCCTGACGACACAACGCACCCTGACGAACCCTAACGACGAACCCTGACGCACCCTTACGACGCACCCTGACGCACCCTAACGACGCACCCTGACGAACCCTAACGACGCACCCTGACGCACCCTAACGACGCACCCTGACGAACCCTAACGACGCACCCTGACGAACCCTAACGATGCACCCTGACGCACCCTAACGACGCACCCTGACGCACCCTAACAACGCACCTTGACGACACAACGCACCCTGACGAACCCTAACGACGCACCCTATCGCACCCTAACGACGCACCCTGACACACCCTAATGACGCACCCTGACGCACCCTAACAACGCACACTAACGACGCACCCTGACGCACCCTGACGCACCCTAACGACGCACCCTGACGAACCCTAACGACGCACCCTGACGAACCTTAACGACGCACCCTGACGCAACCTAACGACGCAACCTGACTCACCCTAACAACGCACCCTGACGACACAACGCACCCTGACGAACCCTAACGACGCACCCTATCGCACCCTAACGACGCACCCTGACACACCTTAACAACGCACCCTGACGACACAACGCACCCTGACGAACCCTAACGACGCACCCTGACGCACCCTAACGACGCACCCTGACGCACCCTAACGACGCACCCTGACGAACCCTAACGACGCACCCTGACGAACCTTAACGACGCACCCTGACGACACAACGCACCCTGACGCACCCTAACGACGCACCCTGACACACCCTAACGACGCACCCTGACGAACCCTAACAACGCACCCTAACGACGCACCCTGACGCACCCTAACGACGCAACCTGACTCACCCTAACAACGCACCCTGACGACACAACGCACCCTGACGAACCCTAACGACGCACCCTATCGCACCCTAACGACGCACCCTGACACACCTTAACAACGCACCCTGACGACACAACGCACCCTGACGAACCCTAACGAAGCACCCTGACGCACCCTAACGACGCACCCTGACACACCCTAACAACGCACCCTGACGACACAACGCACCCTGACGAACCCTAACGACGAACCCTGACGCACCCTTACGACGCACCCTGACGAACCTTAACGACGCACCCTAACGACAGGACGCACACTGACGCACCCTAACGACGCACCCTGACGCACCCTAACAACGCACCCTAACGACAGGACGCACCCTGACGCACCCTAACGACGCACCCTGACACACCCTAACAACGCACCCTGACGACACAACGCACCCTGACGAACCCTAACGACGCACCCTGACACACCCTAACGACGCACCCTGACGCACCCTAACGACGCACTCTGACGAACCCTAACGACGCACCCTAACGACAGGACGCACCCTGACGCACCCTAATGACGCACCCTGACGCACCCTAACAACGCACCCTAACGACGCACCCTGACGCACCCTGACGCACCCTGACGCACCCTAACGACGCACCCTGACGAACCCTAACGACGCACCCTGACGAACCTTAACGACGCACCCTGACGCACCCTAACGACGCAACCTGACGCACCCTAACAACGCACCCTGACCACACAACGCACCCTGACGAACCCTAACGACGCACCCTATCGCACCCTAACGACGCACCCTGACACACCTTAACAACGCACCCTGACGACACAACGCACCCTGACGAACCCTAACGACGCACCCTGACGCACCCTAACGATGCACCCTGACGCACCCTAACGACGCACCCTGACGAACCCTAACGACGCACCCTGACGAACCTTAACGACGCACCCTGACGCACCCTAACGACGCACCCTGACGCACCCTAACAACGCACCCTGACGACACAACGCACCCTGCCGCACCCTAACGACGCACCCTGACGCACCCTAACGACGCACCCTGACACACCCTAACGACGCACCCTGACGAACCCTAACAACGCACCCTGACGACACAACGCACCGTAACGACGCACCCTAACGACGCACCCTAACGCACCCTAACGACGCACCCTAACGCACCCTAACAACGCACCCTAACGACGCACCCTATCGCACCCTAACGACGCACCCTGACACACCCTAACAACGCACCCTGACGACACAACGCACCCTGACGAACCCTAACGACGAACCCTGACGCACCATAACGACGCACCCTGACGCACCCTAACGACGCACCCTGACGAACCCTAACGACGCACCCTGACACACCCTAACAACGCACCCTGACGACACAACGCACCCTGACGAACCCTAACGACGAACCCTGACGCACCCTTACGACGCACCCTGACGCACCCTAACGACGCACCCTGACGCACCCTAACGACGCACCCTGACGCACCCTAACGACGCACCCTGACGAACCCTAACGACGCACCCTGACGAACCTTAACGACGCACCCTGACGCACCCTAACGACGCAACCTGACTCACCCTAACAACGCACCCTGACGACACAACGCACCCTGACGAACCCTAACGACGCACCCTATCGCACCCTAACGACGCACCCTGACACACCTTAACAACGCACCCTGACGACACAACGCACCCTGACGAACCCTAACGACGCACCCTGACGAACCCTAACGACGCACCCTGACGAACCCTAACGACGCACCCTGACACACCCTAACAACGCACCCTGACGACACAACGCACCCTGACGAACCCTAACGACGAACCCTGACGCACCCTTACGACGCACCCTGACGCACCCTAACGACGCACCCTGACGCACCCTAACAACGCACCCTGACGAACCCTAACGACGCACCCTGACGAACCTTAACGACGCACCCTGACGCACCCTAACGACGCAACCTGACTCACCCTAACAACGCACCCTGACGACACAACGCACCCTGACGAACCCTAACGACGCACCCTATCGCACCCTAACGACGCACCCTGACACACCTTAACAACGCACCCTGACGACACAACGCACCCTGACGAACCCTAACGACGCACCTTGACGCACCCTAACGACGCACCCTGACGCACCCTAACGACGCACCCTGACGAACCCTAACGACGCACCCTGACGAACCTTAACGATGCACCCTGACGCACCGTAACGACGCACCCTGACGCACCCTAACAACGCACCCTGACGCACCCTTACGACGCACCCTGACGCACCCTAACGACGCACCCTGACGAACCCTAACGACGCACCCTGACGAACCCTAACGACGCACCCTGACGCACCCTAACGACGCACCCTGACGAACCCTAACGACGCACCCTGACACACCCTAACAACGCACCCTGACGACACAACGCACCCTGACGAACCCTAACGACGCACCCTATCGCACCCTAACGACGCACCCTGACACACCTTAACAACGCACCCTGACGACACAACGCACCCTGACGAACCCTAACAACGCACCCTGACGAACCCTAACGACGCACCCTGACGAACCTTAACGACGCACCCTGACGCACCCTAACGACGCAACCTGACTCACCCTAACAACGCACCCTGACGACACAACGCACCCTGACGAACCCTAACGACGCACCCTATCGCACCCTAACGACGCACCCTGACACACCTTAACAACGCACCCTGACGACACAACGCACCCTGACGAACCCTAACGACGCACCCTGACGCACCCTAACGACGCACCCTGACGCACCCTAACGACGCACCCTGACGAACCCTAACGACGCACCCTGACGAACCTTAACGACGCACCCTGACGCACCCTAACGACGCACCCTGACGCACCCTAACAACGCACCCTGACGACACAACGCACCCTGCCGCAGCCTAACGACGCACCCTGACGCACCATAACGACGCACCCTGACACACCCTAACGACGCACCCTGACGAACCCTAACAACGCACCCTGACGACACAACGCACCCTAACGACGCACCCTAACGACGCACCCTAACGCACCCTAACGACGCACCCTAACGCACCCTAACGACGCACCCTAACGACGCACCCTATCGCACCCTAACGACGCACCCTGACACACCCTAACAACGCACCCTGACGACACAACGCACCCTGACGAACCCTAACGACGAACCCTGACGCACCCTAACGACGCACCCTGACGCACCCTAACGACGCACCCTGACGAACCCTAACGACGCACCCTGACACACCCTAACAACGCACCCTGACGACACAACGCACCCTGACGAACCCTAACGACGAACCCTGACGCACCCTTACGACGCACCCTGACGCACCCTAACGACGCACCCTGACGCACCCTAACGACGCACCCTGACGCACCCTAACGACGCACCCTGACGAACCCTAACGACGCACCCTGACGAACCTTAACGACGCACCCTGACGCACCCTAACGACGCAACCTGACTCACCCTAACAACGCACCCTGACGACACAACGCACCCTGACGAACCCTAACGACGCACCCTATCGCACCCTAACGACGCACCCTGACACACCTTAACAACGCACCCTGACGACACAACGCACCCTGACGAACCCTAACGACGCACCTTGACGCACCCTAACGACGCACCCTGACGCACCCTAACGACGCACCCTGACGAACCCTAACGACGCACCCTGACGAACCTTAAAGATGCACCCTGACGCACCGTAACGACGCACCCTGACGCACCCTAACAACGCACCCTGACGCACCCTTACGACGCACCCTGACGCACCCTGACGAACCCTAACGACGCACCCTGACGAACCCTAACGACGCACCCTGACGCACCCTAACGACGCACCCTGACGAACCCTAACGACGCACCCTGACACACCCTAACAACGCACCCTGACGACACAACGCACCCTGACGAACCCTAACGACGCACCCTGACGCACCCTGACGCACCCTGACGCACCCTAACGACGCACCCTGACGAACCCTAACGACGCACCCTGACGCACCCTAACGACGCAACCTGACTCACCCTAACAACGCACCCTGACGACACAACGCACCCTGACGAACCCTAACGACGCACCCTATCGCACCCTAACGACGCACCCTGACACACCTTAACAACGCACCCTGACGACACAACGCACCCTGACGAACCCTAACGACGCACCCTGACGCACCCTAACGACGCACCCTGACGCACCCTAACGACGCACCCTGACGAACCCTAACGACGCACCCTGACGAACCTTAACGACGCACCCTGACGCACCCTAACGACGCACCCTGACGCACCCTAACAACGCATCCTGACGACACAACGCACCCTGCCGCACCCTAACGACGCACCCTGACGCACCATAACGACGCACCCTGACACACCCTAACGACGCACCCTGACGAACCCTAACAACGCACCCTGACGACACAACGCACCCTAACGACGCACCCTAACGACGCACCCTAACGCACCCTAACGACGCACCCTAACGCACCCTAACGACGCACCCTAACGACGCACCCTATCGCACCCTAACGACGCACCCTGACACACCCTAACAACGCACCCTGACGACACAACACACCCTGACGAACCCTAACGACGAACCCTGACGCACCCTAACGACGCACCCTGACGCACCCTAACGACGCACCCTGACGAACCCTAACGACGCACCCTGACACACCCTAACAACGCACCCTGACGACACAACGCACCCTGACGAACCCTAACGACGAACCCTGACGCACCCTTACGACGCACCCTGACGCACCCTAACGACGCACCCTGACGAACCCTAACGACGCACCCTGACGCACCCTAACGACGCACCCTGACGAACCCTAACGACGCACCCTGACGAACCCTAACGATGCACCCTGACGCACCCTAACGACGCACCCTGACGCACCCTAACAACGCACCCTGACGACACAACGCACCCTGACGAACCCTAACGACGCACCCTATCGCACCCAAAACGACGCACCCTGACACACCCTAACGACGCACCCTGACGCACCCTAACAACGCACACTAACGACGCACCCTGACGCACCCTGACGCACCCTAACGACGCACCCTGACGAACCCTAACGACGCACCCTGACGAACCTTAACGACGCACCCTGACGCAACCTAACGACGCAACCTGACTCACCCTAACAACGCACCCTGACGACACAACGCACCCTGACGAACCCTAACGACGCACCCTATCGCACCCTAACGACGCACCCTGACACACCTTAACAACGCACCCTGACGACACAACGCACCCTGACGAACCCTAACGACGCACCCTGACGCACCCTAACGACGCACCCTGACGCACCCTAACGACGCACCCTGACGAACCCTAACGACGCACCCTGACGAACCTTAACGACGCACCCTGACGCACCCTAACGACGCACCCTGACGCACCCTAACAACGCACCCTGACGACACAACGCACCCTGCCGCACCCTAACGACGCACCCTGACGCACCCTAACAACGCACCCTAACGACACGACGCACCCTGACGCAACCTGACAACGCACCCTGACGACCCTAACGACGCACCCTGACGCACCCTAACGACGCACCCTGACACACCCTAACAACGCACCCTGACGACACAACGCACCCTGACGAACCCTAACGAAGCACCCTGACGAACCCTAACGACGCACCCTGACGCACCCTAACGACGCACCCTGACGACACAACGCACCCTGACGAACCCTAACGACGAACCCTGACGCACCCTTACGACGCACCCTGACGAACCCTAACGACGCACCCTAACGACAGGACGCACCCTGACGCACCCTAACGACGCACCCTGACGCACCCTAACAACGCACCCTAACGACAGGACGCACCCTGACGCACCCTAACGACGCACCCTGACACACCCTAACAACGCACCCTGACGACACAACGCACCCTGACGAACCCTAACGACGCACCCTGACGCACCCTAACGACGCACCCTGACGCACCCTAACGACGCACCCTGACGAACCCTAACGACGCACCCTGACGAACCTTAACGACGCACCCTGACGAACCCTAACGACGCACCCTGACACACCCTAACAACGCACCCTGACGACACAACGCACCCTGACGAACCCTAACGACGCACCCTATCGCACCCTAACGACGCACCCTGACACACCTTAACAACGCACCCTGACGACACAACTCACCCTGACGAACACTAACGACGCACCCTGACGAACCCTAACGACGCACCCTGACGAACCTTAACGACGCACCCTGACGCACCGTAACGACGCACCCTGACGAACCCTAACGACGCACCCTGACGCACCCTAACGACGCACCCTGACGCACCCTAACAACGCACCCTGACGAACCCTAACGACGCACCCTATCGCACCCTAACGACGCACCCTGACACACCTTAACAACGCACCCTGACGACACAACGCACCCTGACGAACCCTAACGACGCACCCTGACGCACCCTAACGACGCACCCTGACCCTAACGACGCACCCTGACGCACCCTAACGACGCACCCTGACTCACCCTAACAACGCACCCTGACGACACAACGCACCCTGACGAACCCTAACGACGCACCCTGACGCACCCTAACGACGCACCCTGACGCACCCTAACGACGCACCCTGACGAACCCTAACGACGCACCCTGACGAACCTTAACGACGACGCACCCTAACGACGCAACCTGACTCACCCTAACAACGCACCCTGACGACACAACGCACCCTGACGAACCCTAACGACGCACCCTATCGCACCCTAACGACGCACCCTGACACACCTTAACAACGCACCCTGACGACACAACGCACCCTGACGAACCCTAACGACGCACCCTGACGCACCCTAACGACGCACCCTGACGCACCCTAACGACGCACCCTGACGAACCCTAACGACGCACCCTGACGAACCTTAACGACGCACCCTGACGCACCGTAACGACGCACCCTGACGCACCCTAACAACGCACCCTGACGACACAACGCACCCTGCCGCACCCTAACGACGCACCCTGACGCACCATAACGACGCACCCTGACACACCCTAACGACGCTCCCTGACGAACCCTAACAACGCACCCTGACGACACAACGCACCCTAACGACGCACCCTAACGACGCACCCTAACAACGCACCCTAACGACACAACGCACCCTGACGAACCCTAACGAAGCACCCTAACGACGCAACCTATCGCACCCTAACGACGCACCCTAACGACGCACCCTATCGCACCCTAACGCACCCTAACGACGCACCCTGACACACCCTAACGACGCACCCTGACGCACCCTAACAACGCACCCTGACGACACAACGCACCCTGACGAACCCTAACGACGCACCCTGACGCACCCTAACGACGCACCCTGACGCACCCTGACGCACCCTAACGACGCACCCTGACGCACCCTAACGACGCACCCTGACACACCCTAACAACGCACCCTGACGACACAACGCACCCTGACGAACCCTAACGACGCACCCTGACGCACCCTAACGACGCACCCTGACGCACCCTAACGACGCACCCTGACGAACCCTAACGACGCACCCTAACGACAGGACGCACCCGGACGCACCCTAACGACGCAACCTGACTCACCCTAACAACGCACCCTGACCACACAACGCACCCTGACGAACCCTAACGACGCACCCTATCGCACCCTAACGACGCACCCTGACACACCTTAACAACGCACCCTGACGACACAACGCACCCTGACGAACCCTAACGACGCACCCTGACGCACCCTAACGATGCACCCTGACGCACCCTAACGACGCACCCTGACGAACCCTAACGACGCACCCTGACGAACCTTAACGACGCACCCTGACGCACCCTAACGACGCACCCTGACGCACCCTAACAACGCACCCTGACGACACAACGCACCCTGCCGCACCCTAACGACGCACCCTGACGCACCATAACGACGCACCCTGACACACCCTAACGACGCACCCTGACGAACCCTAACAACGCACCCTGACGCACACAACGCACCCTAACGACGCACCCTGACGCACCCTAACGACGCACCCTAACGCACCCCAACAACGCACCCTAACGACGCACCCTATCGCACCCTAACGACGCACCCTGACACACCCTAACAACGCACCCTGACGACACAACGCACCCTGACGAACCCTAACGACGCACCCTGACGCACCCTAACGATGCACCCTGACGCACCCTAACGACGCACCCTGACGAACCCTAACGACGCACCCTGACGAACCCTAACGACGCACCCTGACGCACCCTAACAACGCACCCTGACGACACAACGCACCCTGCCGCACCCTAACGACGCACCCTGACGCACCATAACGACGCACCCTGACACACCCTAACGACGCACCCTGACGAACCCTAACAACGCACCCTGACGACGCACCCTAACGACGCACCCTAACGACGCAACGCACCCTAACGACGCACCCTAACGCACCCTAACGACGCACCCTAACGACGCACCCTAACCCGACGCACCCTGACGCACCCTAACAACGCACCCTGACGCAACGCACCCTGACGAACCCTAACGACGCACCCTGACGCACCATAACGACGCACCCTAACGACGCACCCTGACGCACCCTAACGACGCACCCTGACACACCCTAACAACGCACCCTGACGACACAACGCACCCTGACGAACCCTAACGACGAACCCTGACGCACCCTTACGACGCACCCTGACGCACCCTAACGACGCACCCTGACGCACCCTAACGACGCACCCTGACGCACCCTAACGACGCACCCTGACGAACCCTAACGACGCACCCTGACGAACCTTAACGACGCACCCTGACGCACCCTAACGACGCAACCTGACTCACCCTAACAACGCACCCTGACGACACAACGCACCCTGACGAACCCTAACGACGCACCCTATCGCACCCTAACGACGCACCCTGACACACCTTAACAACGCACCCTGACGACACAACGCACCCTGACGAACCCTAACGACGCACCCTGACGAACCCTAACGACGCACCCTGACGAACCCTAACGACGCACCCTGACACACCCTAACAACGCACCCTGACGACACAACGCACCCTGACGAACCCTAACGACGAACCCTGACGCACCCTTACGACGCACCCTGACGCACCCTAACGACGCACCCTGACGCACCCTAACAACGCACCCTGACGAACCCTAACGACGCACCCTGACGAACCTTAACGACGCACCCTGACGCACCCTAACGACGCAACCTGACTCACCCTAACAACGCACCCTGACGACACAACGCACCCTGACGAACCCTAACGACGCACCCTATCGCACCCTAACGACGCACCCTGACACACCTTAACAACGCACCCTGACGACACAACGCACCCTGACGAACCCTAACGACGCACCTTGACGCACCCTAACGACGCACCCTGACGCACCCTAACGACGCACCCTGACGAACCCTAACGACGCACCCTGACGAACCTTAACGATGCACCCTGACGCACCGTAACGACGCACCCTGACGCACCCTAACAACGCACCCTGACGCACCCTTACGACGCACCTTGACGCACCCTAACGACGCACCCTGACGAACCCTAACGACGCACCCTGACGAACCCTAACGACGCACCCTGACGCACCCTAACGACGCACCCTGACGAACCCTAACGACGCACCCTGACACACCCTAACAACGCACCCTGACGACACAACGCACCCTGACGAACCCTAACGACGCACCCTATCGCACCCTAACGACGCACCCTGACACACCCTAACAACGCACCCTGACGACACAACGCACCCTGACGAACCCTAACGACGCACCCTGACGAACCTTAACGACGCACCCTGACGCACCCTAACGACGCAACCTGACTCACCCTAACAACGCACCCTGACGACACAACGCACCCTGACGAACCCTAACGACGCACCCTGACGAACCTTAACGACGCACCCTGACGCACCCTAACGACGCAACCTGACGAACCCTAACAACGCACCCTGACGACACAACGCACCCTAACGACGCACCCTAACGACGCACCCTAACGCACCCTAACGACGCACCCTGACGCACCCTAACGACGCACCCTGACACACCCTAACAACGCACCCTGACGACACAACGCACCCTGACGAACCCTAACGACGAACCCTGACGCACCCTAACGATGCACCCTGACGCACCCTAACGACGCACCCTGACGAACCCTAACGACGCACCCTGACGAACCTTAACGACGCACCCTGACGCACCCTAACGACGCACCCTGACGCACCCTAACAACGCACCCTGACGACTAACAACGCACCCTGACGCACCATAACGACGCACCCTGACACACCCTAACGACGCACCCTGACGAACCCTAACAACGCACCCTGACGACACAACGCACCCTAACGACGCACCCTAACGACGCACCCTAACGCACCCTAACGACGCACCCTAACGCACCCTAACAACGCACCCTAACGACGCACCCTATCGCACCCTAACGACGCACCCTGACACACCCTAACAACGCACCCTGACGACACAACGCACCCTGACGAACCCTAACGACGAACCCTGACGCACCATAACGACGCACCCTGACGAACCCTAACGACGCACCCTGACACACCCTAACAACGCACCCTGACGACACAACGCACCCTGACGAACCCTAACGACGAACCCTGACGCACCCTTACGACGCACCCTGACGCACCCTAACGACGCACCCTGACGCACCCTAACGACGCACCCTGACGCACCCTAACGACGCACCCTGACGAACCCTAACGACGCACCCTGACGAACCTTAACGACGCACCCTGACGCACCCTAACGACGCAACCTGACTCACCCTAACAACGCACCCTGACGACACAACGCACCCTGACGAACCCTAACGACGCACCCTATCGCACCCTAACGACGCACCCTGACACACCTTAACAACGCACCCTGACGACACAACGCACCCTGACGAACCCTAACGACGCACCCTGACGAACCCTAACGACGCACCCTGACGAACCCTAACGACGCACCCTGACACACCCTAACAACGCACCCTGACGACACAACGCACCCTGACGAACCCTAACGACGAACCCTGACGCACCCTTACGACGCACCCTGACGCACCCTAACGACGCACCCTGACGCACCCTAACAACGCACCCTGACGAACCCTAACGACGCACCCTGACGAACCTTAACGACGCACCCTGACGCACCCTAACGACGCAACCTGACTCACCCTAACAACGCACCCTGACGACACAACGCACCCTGACGAACCCTAACGACGCACCCTATCGCACCCTAACGACGCACCCTGACACACCTTAACAACGCACCCTGACGACACAACGCACCCTGACGAACCCTAACGACGCACCTTGACGCACCCTAACGACGCACCCTGACGCACCCTAACGACGCACCCTGACGAACCCTAACGACGCACCCTGACGAACCTTAACGATGCACCCTGACGCACCGTAACGACGCACCCTGACGCACCCTAACAACGCACCCTGACGCACCCTTACAACGCACCCTGACGCACCCTAACGACGCACCCTGACGAACCCTAACGACGCACCCTGACGAACCCTAACGACGCACCCTGACGCACCCTAACGACGCACCCTGACGAACCCTAACGACGCACCCTGACACACCCTAACAACGCACCCTGACGACACAACGCACCCTGACGAACCCTAACGACGCACCCTATCGCACCCTAACGACGCACCCTGACACACCTTAACAACGCACCCTGACGACACAACGCACCCTGACGAACCATAACAACGCACCCTGACGAACCCTAACGACGCACCCTGACGAACCTTAACGACGCACCCTGACGCACCCTAACGACGCAACCTGACTCACCCTAACAACGCACCCTGACGACACAACGCACCCTGACGAACCCTAACGACGCACCCTATCGCACCCTAACGACGCACCCTGACACACCTTAACAACGCACCCTGACGACACAACACACCCTGACGAACCCTAACGACGCACCCTGACGCACCCTAACGACGCACCCTGACGCACCCTAACGACGCACCCTGACGAACCCTAACGACGCACCCTGACGAACCTTAACGACGCACCCTGACGCACCCTAACGACGCACCCTGACGCACCCTAACAACGCACCCTGACGACACAACGCACCCTGCCGCACCCTAACGACGCACCCTGACGCACCATAACGACGCACCCTGACACACCCTAACGACGCACCCTGACGAACCCTAACAACGCACCCTGACGACACAACGCACCCTAACGACGCACCCTAACGACGCACCCTAACGCACCCTAACGACGCACCCTAACGCACCCTAACGACGCACCCTAACGACGCACCCTATCGCACCCTAACGACGCACCCTGACACACCCTAACAACGCACCCTGACGACACAACGCACCCTGACGAACCCTAACGACGAACCCTGACGCACCCTAACGACGCACCCTGACGCACCCTAACGACGCACCCTGACGAACCCTAACGACGCACCCTGACACACCCTAACAACGCACCCTGACGACACAACGCACCCTGACGAACCCTAACGACGCACCCTGACGCACCCTAACGACGCACCCTGACGCACCCTAACGACGCACCCTGACGCACACTAACGACGCACCCTGACGAACCCTAACGACGCACCCTGACGAACCTTAACGACGCACCCTGACGCACCCTAACGACGCAACCTGACTCACCCTAACAACGCACCCTGACGACACAACGCACCCTGACGAACCCTAACGACGCACCCTATCGCACCCTAACGACGCACCCTGACACACCTTAACAACGCACCCTGACGACACAACGCACCCTGACGAACCCTAACGACGCACCTTGACGCACCCTAACGACGCACCCTGACGCACCCTAACGACGCACCCTGACGAACCCTAACGACGCACCCTGACGAACCTTAAAGATGCACCCTGACGCACCGTAACGACGCACCCTGACGCACCCTAACGACGCACCCTGACGCACCCTTACGACGCACCCTGACGCACCCTAACGACGCACCCTGACGCACCCTGACGAACCCTAACGACGCACCCTGACGCACCCTAACGACGCACCCTGACGAACCCTAACGACGCACCCTGACACACCCTAACAACGCACCCTGACGACACAACGCACCCTGACGAACCCTAACGACGCACCCTATCGCACCTTAACAACGCACCCTGACGACACAACGCACCCTGACGAACCCTAACGACGCACCCTGACGAACCCTAACGACGCACCCTGACGAACCTTAACGACGCACCCTGACGCACCGTAACGACGCACCCTGACGAACCCTAACGACGAACCCTGACGCACCCTTACGACGCACCCTGACGCACCCTAACGACGCACCCTGAAGCACCCTAACGACGCACCCTGACGAACCCTAACGACGCACCCTGACGCACCCTAACGACGCACCCTGACGAACCCTAACGACGCACCCTGACGAACCCTAACGACGCACCCTGACGCACCCTAACGACGCACCCTGACGCACCCTAACAACGCACCCTGACGACACAACGCACCCTGACGAACCCTAACGACGCACCCTATCGCACCCTAACGACGCACCCTGACACACCTTAACAACGCACCCTGATGACACAACGCACCCTGATGCACCCTAACGACGCACCCTGACGCACCCTAACGACGCACCCTAACGACGCACCCTGACCAACCTAACGACGCACCCTGACGCACCCTAACGACGCACCCTGACGAACCCTAACGACGCACCCTGTCTCACCCTAACAACGCACCCTGACGACACAACGCACCCTGACGAACCCTAACGACGCACCCTGACGTACCCTAACGACGCACCCTGACGCACCCTAACGACGCACCCTGACGAACCCTAACGACGCACCCTGACGAACCTTAACGACGCACCCTGACGCACCCTAACGACGCAACCTGACTCACCCTAACAACGCACCCTGATGACACAACGCACCCTGACGAACCCTAACGACGCACCCTATCGCACCCTAACGACGCACCCTGACACACCTTAACAACGCACCCTGACGACACAACGCACCCTGACGAACCCTAACGACGCACCCTGACGCACCCTAACGACGCACCCTGACGCACCCTAACGACGCACCCTGACGAACCCTAACGACGCACCCTGACGAACCTTAACGACGCACCCTGACGCACCGTAACGACGCACCCTGACGACACAACGCACCCTGACGAACCCTAACGACGCACCCTGACGCACCCTAACGACGCACCCTGACGAACCCTAACGACGCACCCTGACGAACCTTAACGACGCACCCTGACGCACCCTAACGACGCAACCTGACTCACCCTAACAACGCACCCTGACGACACAACGCACCCTGACGAACCCTAACGACGCACCCTATCGCACCCTAACGACGCACCCTGACACACCTTAACAACGCACCCTGACGACACAACGCACCCTGACACACCTTAACAACGCACCCTGACGACACAACGCACCCTGACGAACCCTAACGACGCACCCTGAAGCACCCTAACGACGCACCCTGACGAACCCTAACGACGCACCCTGACGCACCCTAACGACGCACCCTGACGAACCCTAACGACGCACCCTGACGAACCCTAACGACGCACCCTGACGCACCCTAACGACGCACCCTGACGCACCCTAACAACGCACCCTGACGACACAACGCACCCTGACGAACCCTAACGACGCACCCTATCGCACCCTAACGACGCACCCTGACACACCTTAACAACGCACCCTGATGACACAACGCACCCTGACGCACCCTAACGACGCACCCTGACGAACCCTAACGACGCACCCTAACGACGCACCCTGACGAACCCTAACGACGCACCCTGACGCACCCTAACGACGCACCCTGACGAACCCTAACGACGCACCCTGTCTCACCCTAACAACGCACCCTGACGACACAACGCACCCTGACGAACCCTAACGACGCACCCTGACGTACCCTAACGACGCACCCTGACGCACCCTAACGACGCACCCTGACGAACCCTAACGACGCACCCTGACGAACCTTAACGACGCACCCTGACGCACCCTAACGACGCAACCTGACTCACCCTAACAACGCACCCTGATGACACAACGCACCCTGACGAACCCTAACGACGCACCCTATCGCACCCTAACGACGCACCCTGACACACCTTAACAACGCACCCTGACGACACAACGCACCCTGACGAACCCTAACGACGCACCCTGACGCACCCTAACGACGCACCCTGACGCACCCTAACGACGCACCCTGACGAACCCTAACGACGCACCCTGACGCACCTTAACGACGCACCCTGACGCACCCTAACAACGCACCCTGACGACACAACGCACCCTGACGAACCCTAACGACGCACCCTGACGCACCCTAACGACGACCCTGAACCCTAACGACGCACCCTGACGAACCTTAACGACGCACCCTGACGCACCCTAACGACGCAACCTGACTCACCCTAACAACGCACCCTGACGACACAACGCACCCTGACGAACCCTAACGAACCCTGACGCACCCTTACGACGCACCCTGACGCACCCTAACGACGCACCCTGAAGCACCCTAACGACGCACCCTGACGAACCCTAACGACGCACCCTGACGCACCCTAACGACGCACCCTGACGAACCCTAACGACGCACCCTGACGAACCCTAACGACGCACCCTGACGCACCCTAACGACGCACCCTGACGCACCCTAACAACGCACCCTGACGACACAACGCACCCTGACGAACCCTAACGACGCACCCTATCGCACCCTAACGACGCACCCTGACACACCTTAACAACGCACCCTGATGACACAACGCACCCTGACGAACCCTAACGACGCACCCTGACGCACCCTAACGACGCACCCTGACGCAACCTAACGACGCACCCTGACGCACCCTAACGACGCACCCTGACGAACCCTAACGACGCACCCTGTCTCACCCTAACAACGCACCCTGACGACACAACGCACCCTGACGAACCCTAACGACGCACCCTGACGTACCCTAACGACGCACCCTGACGCACCCTAACGACGCACCCTGACGAACCCTAACGACGCACCCTGACGAACCTTAACGACGCACCCTGACGCACCCTAACGACGCACCCTGACGCACCCTAACAACGCACCCTGATGACACAACGCACCCTGACGAACCCTAACGACGCACCCTATCGCACCCTAACGACGCACCCTGACACACCTTAACAACGCACCCTGACGACACAACGCACCCTGACGAACCCTAACGACGCACCCTGACGCACCCTAACGACGCACCCTGACGCACCCTAACGACGCACCCTGACGAACCCTAACGACGCACCCTGACGAACCTTAACGACGCACCCTGACGCACCGTAACGACGCACCCTGACGACACAACGCACCCTGACGAACCCTAACGACGCACCCTGACGAACCCTAACGACGCACCCTGACGAACCTTAACGACGCACCCTGACGCACCCTAACGACGCAACCTGACTCACCCTAACAACGCACCCTGACGACACAACGCACCCTGACGAACCCTAACGACGCACCCTATCGCACCCTAACGACGCACCCTGACACACCTTAACAACGCACCCTGACGACACAACGCACCCTGACGAACCCTAACGACGCACCCTGACGCACCCTAACGACGCACCCTGACGCACCCTAACGACGCACCCTGACGAACCCTAACGACGCACCCTGACGAACCTTAACGACGCACCCTGACGCACTGTAACGACGCCCCCTGACGCACCCTATTAACGCACCCTGACGCACCCTTACGACGCACCCTGACGCACCCTAACGACGCACCCTGACGAACCCTAACGACGCACCCTGACGAACCCTAACGACGCACCCTGACGCACCCTAACGACGCACCCTGACGAACCCTAACGACGCACCCTGACACACCCTAACAACGCACCCTGACGACACAACGCACCCTGACGAACCCTAACGACGCACCCTATCGCACCCTAACGACGCACCCTGACACACCTTAACAACGCACCCTGACGACCAAACGCACCCTGACGAACCCTAACGACGCACCCTGACGAACCCTAACGACGCACCCTGACGAACCTTAACGACGCACCCTGACGCACCGTAACGACGCACCCTGACGAACCCTAACGACGAACCCTGACGCACCCTTACGACGCACCCTGACGCACCCTAACGACGCACCCTGACGAACCCTAACGACGCACCCTGACGCACCCTAACGACGCACCCTGACGAACCCTAACGACGCACCCTGACGAACCCTAACGACGCACCCTGACGCACCCTAACGACGCACCCTGACGCACCCTAACAACGCACCCTGACGACACAACGCACCCTGACGAACCCTAACGACGCACCCTATCGCACCCTAACGACGCACCCTGACACACCTTAACAACGCACCCTGACGACACAACGCACCCTGACGAACCCTAACGACGCACCCTGACGAACCCTAACGACGCACCCTGACACACCCTAACAACGCACCCTGACGACACAACGCACCCTGACGAACCCTAACGACGCACCCTATCGCACCCTAACGACGCACCCTGACACACCTTAACAACGCACCCTGACGACACAACGCACCCTGACGAACCTTAACGACGCACCCTGACGCACCGTAACGACGCACCCTGACGAACCCTAACGACGCACCCTGACGCACCCTAACGACGCACCCTGACGCACCCTAACAACGCACCCTGACGAACCCTAACGACGCACCCTATCGCACCCTAACGACGCACCCTGACACACCTTAACAACGCACCCTGACGACACAACGCACCCTGACGAACCCTAACGACGCACCCTGACGCACCCTAACGACGCACCCTGACGCACCCTAACGACGCACCCTGACGCACCCTAACGACGCACCCTGACGCACCCTAACGACGCACCCTGACTCACCCTAACAACGCACCCTGACGACACAACGCACCCTGACGAACCCTAACGACGCACCCTGACGCACCCTAACGACGCACCCTGACGCACCCTAACGACGCACCCTGACGAACCCTAACGACGCACCCTGACGAACCTTAACGACGCACCCTAACGACGCAACCTGACTCACCCTAACAACGCACCCTGACGACACAACGCACCCTGACGAACCCTAACGACGCACCCTATCGCACCCTAACGACGCACCCTGACACACCTTAACAACGCACCCTGACGACACAACGCACCCTGACGAACCCTAACGACGCACCCTGACGCACCCTAACGACGCACCCTGACGCACCCTAACGACGCACCCTGACGAACCCTAACGACGCACCCTGACGAACCTTAACGACGCACCCTGACGCACCGTAACGACGCACCCTGACGCACCCTAACAACGCACCCTGACGACACAACGCACCCTGCCGCACCCTAACGACGCACCCTGACGCACCATAACGACGCACCCTGACACACCCTAACGACGCACCCTGACGAACCCTAACAACGCACCCTGACGACACAACGCACCCTAACGACGCACCCTAACGACGCACCCTAACAACGCACCCTGACGACACAACGCACCCTGACGAACCCTAACGAAGCACCCTAACGACGCACCCTATCGCACCCTAACGACGCACCCTAACGACGCACCCTATCGCACCCTAACGCACCCTAACGACGCACCCTGACACACCCTAACGACGCACCCTGACGCACCCTAACAACGCACCCTACCGACATGACGCACACTGAACCCTAACGACGCACCCTGACGCACCCTAACGACGCACCCTGACGCACCCTGACGCACCCTAACGACGCACCCTGACGCACCCTAACGACGCACCCTGACACACCCTAACAACGCACCCTGACGACACAACGCACCCTGACGAACCCTAACGACGCACCCTGACGCACCCTAACGACGCACCCTGACGCACCCTAACGACGCACCCTGACGAACCCTAACGACGCACCCTAACGACAGGACGCACCCGGACGCACCCTAACGACGCACCCTGACGCACCCTAACAACGCACCCTAACGACAGGACGCACCCTGACGCACCCTAACAACGCACCCTGACACACCCTAACAACGCACCCTGACGAACCCTAACGACGCACCCTGACGCACCCTAATGACGCACCCTGACGCACCCTAACGACGCACCCTGACGAACCCTAACGACGCACCCTAACGACAGGACGCACCATGACGCACCCTAACGACGCACCCTGACGCACCCTAACAACGCACCCTAACGACGCACCCTGACGCACCCTGACGCACCCTGACGCACCCTAACGACGCACCCTGACGAACCCTAACGACGCAACCTGACGAACCTTAACGAACGACGCACCCTAACGACGCAACCTGACTCACCCTAACAACGCACCCTGACGACACAACGCACCCTGACGCACCCTAACAACGCACCCTGACGACACAACGCACCCTGACGAACCCTAACGACGCACCCTGACGCACCCTAATGATGCACCCTGACGCACCCTAACGACGCACTCTGACGAACCCTAACGACGCACCCTAACGACAGGACGCACCATGACGCACCCTAACGACGCACCCTGACGCACCCTAACAACGCACCCTAACGACGCACCCTGACGCACCCTGACGCACCCTGACGCACCCTAACGACGCACCCTGACGAACCCTAACGACGCACCCTGACGAACCTTAACGACGCACCCTGACGCACCCTAACGACGCAACCTGACTCACCCTAACAACGCACCCTGACGACACAACGCACCCTGACGCACCCTAACGACGTACCCTGACGCACCCTAACGACGCACCCTGACGAACCCTAACGACGCACCCTGACGAACCTTAACGACGCACCCTGACGCACCCTAACGACGCACCCTGACGCACCCTAACAACGCACCCTGACGACACAACGCACCCTGACGCACCCTAACGACGCACCCTGACGAACCATAACAACGCACCCTGACGACACAACGCACCCTAACGACGCACCCTAACGACGCACCCTAACGCACCCTAACGACGCACCCTAACGCACCCTAACGACGCACCCTAACGACGCACCCTATCGCACCCTAACGACGCACCCTGACACACCCTAACAACGCACCCTGACGACACAACGCACCCTGACGAACCCTAACGACGCACCCTGACGCACCCTAACGACGCACCCTGGCGCACCCTAACGACGCACCCTGACGAACCCTGACACCCACCCTAACAACGCACCCTGACGACACAACGCACCCTGACGAACCCTAACGACGAACCCTGACGCACCCTAACGACGCACCCTGACGCACCCTAACGACGCACCCTGACGAACCCTAACGACGCACCCTGACGCACCCTAACGACGCACCCTGACGCACCCTAACGACGCACCCTGACGAACCCTAACGACGCACCCTGACGAACCCTAACGACGCACCCTGACGCACCCTAACGACGCACCCTGACGACACAACGCACCCTGACGAACCCTAACGACGCACCCTATCGCACCCTAACGACGCACCCTGACACACCTTAACAACGCACCCTGACGACACAACGCACCCTGACGAACCCTAACGACGCACCCTGACGCACCCTAACGACGCACCCTGACGCACCCTAACGACGCACCCTGACGAACCCTAACGACGCACCCTAACGACAGGACGCACCCTGACGCACCCTAACGACGCACCCTGACGAACCCTAACGACGCGCCCTGACACACCCTAACGACGCACCCTGACGAACCCTAACAACGCACCCTAACGACACAACGCACCCTAACGAATCACCCTAACAACGCACCCTATCGCACCCTAACGACGCACCCTGACACACCCTAACGACGCACCCTGACGCACCCTAACAACGCACCCTGACGACACAACGCACCCTGACAAACCCTAATGACGCACCCTAACGACGCACCCTATCGCACCCTAACGACGCACCCTAACGACGCACCCTATCGCACCCTAACGACGCACCCTGACACACCCTAACGACGCACCCTGACGCACCCTAACGACGCACCCTGACGCACCTTAACGACGCACCCTGACGCACCCTAACGACGCACCCTGACGCACCCTAACGACGCACCCTAACACACCCTAACAACGCACCCTGACGACACAACGCACCCTGACGAACCCTAACGACGCACCCTGACGAACCCTAACGACGAACTCTGACGCACCCTAACGACGCACCCTGACGCACCCTAACGACGCACCCTGACGAACCCTAACGACGCACCCTGACGCACCCTAAAAACGCACCCTGACGACACAACGCACCCTGACGAACCCTAACGACGAACCCTGACGCACCCTAACGACGCACCCTGACGCACCCTAACGACGCACCCTGACGAACCCTAACGACGCACCCTGACGCACCCTAACGACGCACCCTGACGAACCCTAACGACGCACCCTGACGAACCCTAACGACGCACCCTGACGCACCCTAACGACGCACCCTGACGCACCCTAACAACGCACCCTGACGACACAACGCACCCTGACGAACGCTAACGACGCACCCTATCGCACCCTAACGACGCACCCTGACACACCTTAACAACGCACCCTGACGACACAACGCACCCTGACGAACCCTAACGACGCACCCTGACGCACCCTAACGACGCACCCTGACGCACCCTAACGACGCACCCTGACGAACCCTAACGACGCACCCTGACGCACCCTAACGACGCACCCTGACGAACCCTAACGACGCACCCTGACACACCCTAACAACGCACCCTGACGACACAACGCACCCTGACAAACCCTAACGACGCACCCTGACGCACCCTAACGACGCACCCTGACGAACCCTAACGACGCACCCTGACGCACCCTAACGACGCACCCTGACGAACCCTAACGACGCACCCTGACACACCCTAACAACGCACCCTGACGACACAACGCACCCTGACGAACCCTAACGACGCACCCTGACGCACCCTAACGACGCACCCTGACGCACCCTAACGACGCACCCTGACGCACCCTAACGACGCACCCTGACGAACCCTAACGACGCACCCTGACACACCCTAACAACGCACCCTGACGACACAACGCACCCTGACGAACCCTAACGACGCACCCTGACGCACCCTAACGACGCACCCTGACGCACCCTAACGACGCACCCTGACGAACCCTAACGACGCACCCTGACGAACCTTAACGACGCACCCTGACGCACCCTAACGACGCAACCTGACTCACCCTAACAACGCACCCTGACGACACAACGCACCCTGACGAACCCTAACGACGCACCCTATCGCACCCTAACGACGCACCCTGACACACCTTAACAACGCACCCTGACGACACAACGCACCCTGACGAACCCTAACGACGCACCCTAACGACGCACCATGACGCACCCTAACGACGCACCCTGACGAACCCTAACGACGCACCCTGACGAACCTTAACGACGCACCCTGACGCACCGTAACGACGCACCCTGACGCACCCTAACAACGCACCCTGACGACACAACGCACCCTGCCGCACCCTAACGACGCACCCTGACGCACCATAACGACGCACCCTGACACACCCTAACGACGCACCCTGACGAACCCTAACATTGCACCCTGACGACACAACGCACCCTAACGACGCACCCTAACGACGCACCCTGACGACACAACGCACCCTGACGAACCCTAACGACGCACCCTAACGACGCAACCTATCGCACCCTAACGACGCACCCTAACGACGCACCCTATCGCACCCTAACGCACCCTAACGACGCACCCTGACACACCCTAACGACGCACCCTGACGCACCCTAACAACGCACCCTGACGACACAACGCACCCTGACGAACCCTAACGACGCACCCTGACGCACCCTAACGACGCACCCTGACGCACCCTAACGACGCACCCTGACGCACCCTAACGACGCACCCTGACACACCCTAACAACGCACCCTGACGACACAACGCACCCTGACGAACCCTAACGACGCACCCTGACGCACCCTAACGACGCACCCTGACGCACCCTAACGACGCACCCTGACGAACCCTAACGACGCACCCTGACGAACCTTAACGACGCACCCTGACGCACCGTAACGACGCACCCTGACGCACCCTAACAACGCACCCTGACGACACAACGCACCCTGCCGCACCCTAACGACGCACCCTGACGCACCATAACGACGCACCCTGACACACCCTAACGACGCACCCTGACGAACCCTAACATTGCACCCTGACGACACAACGCACCCTAACGACGCACCCTAACGACGCACCCTAACAACGCACCCTGACGACACAACGCACCCTGACGAACCCTAACGACGCACCCTAACGACGCAACCTATCGCACCCTAACGACGCACCCTAACGACGCACCCTATCGCACCCTAACGCACCCTAACGACGCACCCTGACACACCCTAACGACGCACCCTGACGCACCCTAACAACGCACCCTGACGACACAACGCACCCTGACGAACCCTAACGACGCACCCTGACGCACCCTAACGACGCACCCTGACGCACCCTAACGACGCACCCTGACGCACCCTAACGACGCACCCTGACGCACCCTAACGACGCACCCTGACGCACCCTAACGACGCACCCTGACACACCCTAACAACGCACCCTGACGACACAACGCACCCTGACGAACCCTAACGACGCACCCTGACGCACCCTAACGACGCACCCTGACGCACCCTAACGACGCACCCTGACGAACCCTAACGACGCACCCTAACGACAGGACGCACCCTGACGCACCCTAACGACGCACCCTGACGCACCCTAACAACGCACCCTAACGACGCACCCTGACGCACCCTGACGCACCCTAACGACGCACCCTGACGCACCCTAACGACGCACCCTGACGAACCTTAACGACGCACCCTGACGCACCCTAACGACGCACCCTGACGCACCCTAACGACGCACCCTGACGCACCCTAACGACGCACCCTGACACACCCTAACAACGCACCCTGACGACACAACGCACCCTGACGAACCCTAACGACGCACCCTGACGCACCCTAACGACGCACCCTGATGCACCCTAACGACGCACCCTGACGAACCCTAACGACGCACCCTAACGACAGGACGCACCCTGACGCACCCTAACGACGCACCCTGACGCACCCTAACAACGCACCCTAACGACGCACCCTGACGCACCCTGACGCACCCTGACGCACCCTAACGACGCACCCTGACGAACCCTAACGACGCACCCTGACGAACCTTAACGACGAACCCTGACGCACCCTAACGACGCACCCTGACGAACCTTAACGACGCACCCTGACGCACCCTAACGACGCACCCTGACGCACCCTAACAACGCACCCTGACGACACAACGCACCCTGCCGCACCCTAACGACGCACCCTGACGCACCATAACGACGCACCCTGACACACCCTAACGACGCACCCTGACGAACCCTAACAACGCACCCTGACGACACAACGCACCCTGACGCACCCTAACGACGCACCCTAACGCACCCTAACGACGCACCCTAACGCACCCTAACGACGCACCCTAACGACGCACCCTAACGACGCACCCTAACGACACCCTAACGACGCACCCTGACGCACCCTAACGACGCACCCTGACACACCCTAACAACGCACCCTGACGACACAACGCACCCTGACGAACCCTCACGACGCACCCTGACGCACCCTAACGACGCACCCTGACGCACCCTAACGACGCACCCTGACGAACCCCTAACGACGCACCCTGACACACCCTAACAACGCACCCTGACGACACAACGCACCCTGACGAACCCTAACGACGAACCCTGACGCACCCTAACGACGCACCCTGACGCACCCTAACGACGCACCCTGACGAACCCTAACGACGCACCCTGACGCACCCTAACGACGCACCCTGACGAACCCTAACGACGCACCCTGACGAACCCTAACGACGCACCCTGACGCACCCTAACGACGCACCCTGACGCACCCTAACAACGCACCCTGACGACACAACGCACCCTGACGAACCCTAACGACGCACCCTATCGCACCCTAACGACGCACCCTGACACACCTTAACAACGCACCCTGACGACACAACGCACCCTGACGAACCCTAACGACGCACCCTGACGCACCCTAACGACGCACCCTGACGCACCCTAACGACGCACCCTGACGAACCCTAACAACGCACCCTGACGACACAACGCACCCTGACAAACCCTAATGACGCACCCTAACGACGCACCCTATCGCACCCTAACGACCCACCCTAACGACGCACCCTATCGCACCCTAACGACGCACCCTGACACACCCTAACGACGCACCCTGACGCACCCTAACAACGCACCCTGACGACACAACGCACCCTGACGAACCCTAACGACGCACCCTGACGCACCCTAAACACGCACCCTGACGCACCCTAACGACGCACCCTGATGCACCCTAACGACGCACCCTGACGCACCCTAACGACGCACCCTGACACACCCTAACAACGCACCCTGACGACACAACGCACCCTGACGAACCCTAACGACGCACCCTGGCGCACCCTAACGACGCACCCTGACGCACCCTAACGACGCACCCTGACGAACCCTAACGACGCACCCTAACGACAGGACGCACCCTGACGCACCCTAACGACGCACCCTGACACACCCTAACAACGCACCCTGACGACACAACGCACCCTGACGAACCCTAACGACGCACCCTGGCGCACCCTAACGACGCACCCTGACGCACCCTAACGACGCACCCTGACGAACCCTAACGACGCACCCTAACGACAGGACGCACCCTGACCCTGACGCACCCTGACGCACCCTAACAGCGCACCCTAACGACACAACGCACCCTGACGCACCCTAACGACGCACCCTGACGCACCCTAACGACGCACCCTGACGAACCCTAACGACGCACCCTAACGACAGGACGCACCCTGACGCACCCTAACGACGCACCCTGACGCACCCTAACAACGCACCCTAACGACAGGACGCACCCTGACGCACCCTGACGCACCCTAACAGCGCACCCTAACGACACAACGCACCCTGACGCACCCTAACGACGCACCCTGACGAACCCTAACGATGCACCCTGACGCACCCTAACGACGCACCCTGACGCACCCTAACGACGCACCCTGACGCACCCTAACGACGCACCCTAACGACGCACCCTATCGCACCCTAACGACGCACCCTAACGACGCACCCTAACGACGCACCCTATCGCACCCTAACGACGCACCCTAACGACGCACCCTAACGACGCACCCTATCGCACCCTAACGACGCACCCTAACGACGCACCCTAACAACGCACCCTATCGCACCCTAACGACGCATCCTAACGACGCACCCTATCGCACCCTAACGACGCACCCTGACACACCCTAACGACGCACCCTGACGCACCCTAACAACGCACCCTGACGCACCCTAACGACGCACCCTAACGACGCACCCTATCGCACCCTAACGACGCACCCTGACACACCCTAACAACGCACCCTGACGACACAACGCACCCTGACGAACCCTAACGACGCACCCTAACAACGCACCCTAACGACGCACCCTAACGACGCACCCTGACGCACCCTAACGACGCACCCTGACACACCCTAACAACGCACCCTGACGAACCCTAACGACGCACCCTAACGAACCCTAACGACGCACCATGACGCACCCTAACGACGCACCCTGACGCACCCTAACGACGCACCCTGACACACCCTAACAACGCACCCTGACGACACAACGCACCCTGACGAACCCTAACGACGCACCCTGACGCACCCTAACGACGCACCCTGACTGACACCCTAACGACGCACCCTAACGACAGGACGCACCCTGACGCACCCTAACGACGCACCCTGACACACCCTAACAACGCAACCTGACGACACAACGCACCCTGACGAACCCTAACGACGCACCCTGGCGCACCCTAACGACGCACCCTGACGCACCCTAACGACGCACCCTGACGAACCCTAACGACGCACCCTAACGACAGGACGCACCCTGACGCACCCTAACGACGCACCCTGACGCACCCTAACAACGCACCCTAACGACAGGACGCACCCTGACGCACCCTGACGCACCCTGACGCACCCTAACAGCGCACCCTAACGACACAACGCACCCTGACGCACCCTAACGACGCACCCTGGCGCACCCTAACGACGCACCCTGACGCACCCTAACGACGCACCCTGACGAACCCTAACGATGCACCCTGACGCACCCTAACGACGCACCCTGACGCACCCTAACGACGCACCCTGACGCACCCTAACGACGCACCCTAACGACGCACCCTATCGCACCCTAACGACGCACCCTAACGACGCACCCTAACGACGCACCCTATCGCACCCTAACGACGCACCCTAACGACGCACCCTAACGACGCACCCTATCGCACCCTAACGACGCACCCTAACGACGCACCCTAACAACGCACCCTATCGCACCCTAACGACGCACCCTGACACACCCTAACGACGCACCCTGACGCACCCTAACAACGCACCCTGACGCACCCTAACGACGCACCCTAACGACGCACCCTATCGCACCCTAACGACGCACCCTGACACACCCTAACAACGCACCCTGACGACACAACGCACCCTGACGAACCCTAACGACGCACCCTAACAACGCACCCTAACGACGCACCCTAACGACGCACCCTATCGCACCCTAACGACGCACCCTGACACACCCTAACAACGCACCCTGACGACACAACGCACCCTGACGAACCCTAACGACGCACCCTAACGACGCACCCTATCGCACCCTAACGACCCTAACGCACCCTGACGACGCACCCTGACACAGCCTAACAACGCACCCTGACGACACAACGCACCCTGACGAACCCTAACGACGCACCCTGACACACCCTAACAACACACCCTGACGACACAACGCACCCTGACGAACCCTAACGACGCACCCTGACGCACCCTAACGACGCACCCTGACGCACCCTAACGACGCACCCTGACGAACCCTAACGACGCACCCTGACGAACCTTAACGACGCACCCTGACGCACCCTAACGACGCAACCTGACTCACCCTAACAACGCACCCTGACGACACAACGCACCCTGACGAACCCTAACACACCCTAACAACGCACCCTGACGACACAACGCACCCTGACGAACCCTAACGACGCACCCTGACACACCCTAACAACGCACCCTGACGACACAACGCACCCTGACGAACCCTAACGACGCACCCTGACGCACCCTAACGACGCACCCTGACGCACCCTAACGACGCACCCTGTCGAACCCTAACGACGCACCCTGACGAACCTTAACGACGCACCCTGACGCACCCTAACGACGCAACCTGACTCACCCTAACAACGCACCCTGACGACACAACGCACCCTGACGAACCCTAACGACGCACCCTATCGCACCCTAACGACGCACCCTGACACACCTTAACAACGCACCCTGACGACACAACGCACCCTGACGAACCCTAACGACGCACCCTGACGCACCCTAACGACGCACCCTGACGCACCCTAACGACGCACCCTGACGAACCCTAACGACGCACCCTGACGAACCTTAACGACGCACCCTGACGCACCCTAACGACGCACCCTGACGCACCCTAACAAAGCACCCTGACGACACAACGCACCCTGCCGCACCCTAAGGCCCCCCCCCGACGCACCATAACGACGCACCCTGACACACCCTAACGACGCACCCTGACGACGCACCCTAACAACGCACCCTGACGACACAACGCACCCTGACGAACCCTAACGACGCACCCTAACGACGCAACCTATCGCACCCTAACGACGCACCCTAACGACGCACCCTATCGCACCCTAACGCACCCTAACGACGCACCCTGACACACCCTAACAACGCACCCTGACGACACAACGCACCCTGACGAACCCTAACGACGCACCCTGACGCACCCTAACGACGCACCCTGACGCACCCTAACGACGCACCCTGACGAACCCTAACGACGCACCCTGACGCACCCTAACGACGCACCCTGACGCACCCTAACGACGCACCCTGACACACCCTAACAACGCACCCTGACGACACAACGCACCCTGACGAACCCTAACGACGCACCCTGGCGCACCCTAACGACGCACCCTGACGCACCCTAACGACGCACCCTGACGAACCCTAACGACGCACCCTAACGACAGGACGCACCCTGACGCACCCTAACGACGCACCCTGACGCACCCTAACAACGCACCCTAACGACAGGACGCACCCTGACGCACCCTGACGCACCCTGACGCACCCTAACAACGCACCCTAACGACACAACGCACCCTGACGCACCCTAACGACGCACCCTGGCGCACCCTAACGACGCACCCTGACGCACCCTAACGACGCACCCTGACGAACCCTAACGATGCACCCTGACGCACCCTAACGACGCACCCTGACGCACCCTAACGACGCACCCTGACGCACCCTAACGACGCACCCTAACGACGCACCCTATCGCACCCTAACGACGCACCCTAACGACGCACCCTAACGACGCACCCTATCGCACCCTAACGACGCACCCTAACGACGCACCCTAACGACGCACCCTATCGCACCCTAACGACGCACCCTAACGACGCACCCTAACAACGCACCCTATCGCACCCTAACGACGCACCCTAACGACGCACCCTATCGCACCCTAACGACGCACCCTGACACACCCTAACGACGCACCCTATCGCACCCTAACGACGCACCCTAACGACGCACCCTATCGCACCCTAACGACGCACCCTGACACACCCTAACGACGCACCCTGACGCTAACGACGCACCTAACTACGCACCCTAACGACGCACCCTAACGACGCACCCAAACGACGCACCCTATCGCACCCTAACGACGCACCCTAACGACGCACCCTAACGACGCACCCTATCGCACCCTAACGACGCACCCTAACGACGCACCCTAACAACGCACCCTATCGCACCCTAACGACGCACCCTATCGCACCCTAACGACGCACCCTGACACACCCTAACGACGCACCCTATCGCACCCTAACGACGCACCCTATCGCACCCTAACGACGCACCCTGACACACCCTAACGACGCACCCTGACGCACCCTAACAACGCACCCTGACGCACCCTAACGACGCACCCTAACGACGCACCCTATCGCACCCTAACGACGCACCCTGACACACCCTAACGACGCACCCTGACACACCTTAACAACGCACCCTGACGACACAACGCACCCTGACGAACCCTAACGACGCACCCTGACGCACCCTAACGACGCACCCTGACGCACCCTAACGACGCACCCTGACGAACCCTAACGACGCACCCTGACGAACCCTAACGACGCACCCTGACGCACCCTAACGACGCACCCTGACGCACCCTAACAAAGCACCCTGACGACACAACGCACCCTGCCGCACCCTAAGGCCCCCCCCCGACGCACCATAACGACGCACCCTGACACACCCTAACGACGCAACCTGACGACGCACCCTAACAACGCACCCTGACGACACAACGCACCCTGACGAACCCTAACGACGCACCCTAACGACGCAACCTATCGCACCCTAACGACGCACCCTAACGACGCACCCTATCGCACCCTAACGCACCCTAACGACGCACCCTGACACACCCTAACAACGCACCCTGACGACACAACGCACCCTGACGAACCCTAACGACGCACCCTGACGCACCCTAACGACGCACCCTGACGCACCCTAACGACGCACCCTGACGCACCCTAACGACGCACCCTGACACACCCTAACAACGCACCCTGACGACACAACGCACCCTGACGAACCCTAACGACGCACCCTGACTCACCCTAACGACGCACCCTGACGAACCCTAACGACGCACCCTAACGACAGGACGCACCCTGACGCACCCTAACGACGCACCCTGACGCACCCTAACGACAGGACGCACCCTGACGCACCCTAACGACGCACCCTGACACACCCTAACAACGCACCCTGACGACACAACGGACCTTGACGAACCCTAACGACGCACCCTGACGCACCCTAACGACGCACCCTGACTGACGAACCCTAACGACGCACCCTAACGACAGGACGCACCCTGACGCACCCTAACGATGCACCCTGACGCACCCTAACAACGCACCCTAACGACAGGACGCACCCTGATGCACCCTGACGCACCCTGACGCACCCTAACGACGCACCCTGACGAACCCTAACGACGCACCCTGACGAACCTTAACGACGCACCCTGACGCACCCTAACGACGCAACCTGACACACCCTAACAACGCACCCTGACGACACAACGAACCCTGACGAACCCTAACGACGCACCCTAGCGCACCCTAACGACGCACCCTGACACACCTTAACAACGCACCCTGACGACACAACGCACCCTGACGAACCCTAACGACGCACCCTGACGCACCCTAACGACGCACCCTAACGACGCACCCTAACAACGCACCCTATCGCACCCTAACGACGCACCCTAACGACGCACCCTATCGCACCCTAACGACACACCCTGACGCACCCTAACGACGCACCCTGACGCACCCTAACGACGCACCCTGACGACGCACCCTATCGCACCCTAACGACGCACCCTGACGCACCCTAACGACGCACCCTAACGACGCACCCTATCGCACCCTAACGACGCACCCTGACGCACCCTAACGACGCACCATGACGCACCCTAACGACGCACCCTGACGCACCCTAACGACGCACCCTGACGCACCCTAACGACGCACCCTGACGAACCCTAACGACGCACCCTGACACACCCTAACAACGCACCCTGACGACACAACGCACCCTGACGAACCCTAACGACGCACCCTGACGCACCCTAACGACGCACCCTGACGCACCCTAACGACGCACCCTGACGAACCCTAACGACGCACCCTGACGAACCTTAACGACGCACCCTGACGCACCCTAACGACGCAACCTGACTCACCCTAACAACGCACCCTGACGACACAACGCACCCTGACGAACCCTAACGACGCACCCTATCGCACCCTAACGACGCACCCTGACACACCTTAACAACGCACCCTGACGACACAACGCACCCTGACGAACCCTAACGACGCACCCTGACGCACCCTAACGACGCACCCTGACGCACCCTAACGACGCACCCTGACGAACCCTAACGACGCACCCTGACGCACCCTAACGACGCACCCTGACGCACCCTAACGACGCACCCTGACGAACCCTAACGACGCACCCTGACGAACCTTAACGACGCACCCTGACGCACCCTAACGACGCACCCTGACGCACCCTAACAAAGCACCCTGATGACACAACGCACCCTGCCGCACCCTAAGGCCCCCCCCCGACGCACCATAACGACGCACCCTGACACACCCTAACGACGCACCCTGACGACGCACCCTAACAACGCACCCTGACGACACAACGCACCCTGACGAACCCTAACGACGCACCCTAACGACGCAACCTATCGCACCCTAACGACGCACCCTAACGACGCACCCTATCGCACCCTAACGCACCCTAACGACGCACCCTGACACACCCTAACAACGCACCCTGACGACACAACGCACCCTGACGAACCCTAACGACGCACCCTGACGCACCCTAACGACGCACCCTGACGCACCCTAACGACGCACCCTGACGCACCCTAACGACGCACCCTGACACACCCTAACAACGCACCCTGACGACACAACGCACCCTGACGAACCCTAACGACGCACCCTGACTCACCCTAACGACGCACCCTGACGAACCCTAACGACGCACCCTAACGACAGGACGCACCCTGACGCACCCTAACGACGCACCCTGACGCACCCTAACGACAGGACGCACCCTGACGCACCCTAACGACGCACCCTGACACACCCTAACAACGCACCCTGACGACACAACGGACCTTGACGAACCCTAACGACGCACCCTGACGCACCCTAACGACGCACCCTGACGCACCCTAACGACGCACCCTGACGAACCCTAACGACGCACCCTAACGACAGGACGCACCCTGACGCACCCTAACGATGCACCCTGACGCACCCTAACAACGCACCCTAACGACAGGACGCACCCTGACGCACCCTGACGCACCCTGACGCACCCTAACGACGCACCCTGACGAACCCTAACGACGCACCCTGACGAACCTTAACGACGCACCCTGACGCACCCTAACGACGCAACCTGACTCACCCTAACAACGCACCCTGACGACACAACGAACCCTGACGAACCCTAACGACGCACCCTATCGCACCCTAACGACGCACCCTGACACACCTTAACAACGCACCCTGACGACACAACGCACCCTGACGAACCCTAACGACGCACCCTGACGCACCCTAACGACGCACCCTAACGACGCACCCTAACAACGCACCCTATCGCACCCTAACGACGCACCCTAACGACGCACCCTATCGCACCCTAACGACGCACCCTGACACACCCTAACGACGCACCCTGACGCACCCTAACAACGCACCCTGACGACGCACCCTATCGCACCCTAACGACGCACCCTGACACACCCTAACAACGCACCCTGACGACACAACGCACCCTGACGAACCCTAACGACGCACCCTAACGACGCACCCTATCGCACCCTAACGACGCACCCTGACGAACCCTAACGACGCACCCTGACGCACCCTAACGACGCACCCTGACGAACCCTAACGACGCACCCTGACACACCCTAACAACGCACCCTGACGACACAACGCACCCTGACGAACCCTAACGACGCACCCTGACGCACCCTAACGACGCACCCTGACGCACCCTAACGACGCACCCTGACGAACCCTAACGACGCACCCTGACGAACCTTAACGACGCACCCTGACGCACCCTAACGACGCAACCTGACTCACCCTAACAACGCACCCTGACGACACAACGCACCCTGACGAACCCTAACGACGCACCCTATCGCACCCTAACGACGCACCCTGACACACCTTAACAACGCACCCTGACGACACAACGCACCCTGACGAACCCTAACGACGCACCCTGACGCACCCTAACGACGCACCCTGACGCACCCTAACGACGCACCCTGACGAACCCTAACGACGCACCCTGACGAACCTTAACGACGCACCCTGACGCACCCTAACGACGCACCCTGACGCACCCTAAAAAAGCACCCTGACGACACAACGCACCCTGCCGCACCCTAACGACGCACCCTGACGCACCATAACGACGCACCCTGACACACCCTAACGACGCACCCTGACGACGCACCCTAACAACGCACCCTGACGACACAACGCACCCTGACGAACCCTAACGACGCACCCTAACGACCCTAACGATCGCACCCTGACGCACCCTAACGCACGCACCCTGACGAACCCTAACGACGCACCCTGACGCACCCTAACGACGCACCCTGACGCACCCTAACGACGCACCCTGACGCACCCTAACGACGCACCCTGACGACGACGCACCCTGACACACCCTAACAACGCACCCTGACGACACAACGCACCCTGACGAACCCTAACGACGGACCCTGACGCACCCTAACGACGCACCCTGACGCACCCTAACGACGCACCCTGACGAACCCTAACGACGCACCCTAACGACAGGACGCACCCTGACGCACCCTAACGACGCACCCTGACGCACCCTAACGACAGGACGCACCCTGACGCACCCTAACGACGCGCCCTGACACACCCTAACAACGCACCCTGACGACACAACGCACCTTGACGAACCCTAACGACGCACCCTGACGCACCCTAACGACGCACCCTGACGCACCCTAACGACGCACTCTGACGAACCCCAACGACGCACCCTAACGACAGGACGCACCCTATCGCACCCTAACGACGCACCCTGACACACCTTAACAACGCACCCTGACGACACAACGCACCCTGACGAACCCTAACGACGCACCCTGACGCACCCTAACGACGCACCCTGACGCACCCTAACGACGCACCCTGACGAACCCTAACGACGCACCCTGACGAACCTTAACGACGCACCCTGACGCACCCTAACGACGCACCCTGACGCACCCTAACGACGCACCCTGACGCACCCTAACGACGCACCCTGACACACCCTAACAACGCACCCTGACGACACAACGCACCCTGACGAACCCTAATGACGCACCCTGACTCACCCTAACGACGCACCCTGACGAACCCTAACGACGCACCCTAACGACAGGACGCACCCTGACGCACCCTAACGACGCACCCTGACACACCCTAACAACGCACCCTGACGACACAACGGACCTTGACGAACCCTAACGACGCACCCTGACGCACCCTAACGACGCACCCTGACGCACCCTAACGACGCACTCTGACGAACCCTAACGACGCACCCTAACGACAGGACGCACCCTGACGCACCCTAACGATGCACCCTGACGCACCCTAACAACGCACCCTAACGACAGGACGCACCCTGACGCACCCTAACGACGCACCCTGACGCACCCTAACGACGCACTCTGACGAACCCTAACGACGCACCCTAACGACAGGACGCACCCTGACGCACCCTAACGATGCACCCTGACGCACCCTGACGCACCCTAACGACGCACCCTGACGAACCCTAACGACGCACCCTGACGAACCCTAACGACGCACCCTGACGCACCCTAACGACGCACCCTGACGAACCCTAACGACGCACCCTGACGAACCTTAACGACGCACCCTGACGCACCCTAACGACGCAACCTGACTCACCCTAACAACGCACCCTGACGACACAACGCACCCTGACGAACCCTAACGACGCACCCTATCGCACCCTAACGACGCACCCTGACACACCTTAACAACGCACCCTGACGACACAACGCACCCTGACGAACCCTAACGACGCACCCTGACGCACCCTAACGACGCACCCTGACGCACCCTAACGACGCACCCTGACGAACCCTAACGACGCACCCTGACGAACCTTAACGACGCACCCTGACGCACCCTAACGACGCACCCTGACGCACCCTAAAAAAGCACCCTGACGACACAACGCACCCTGCCGCACCCTAACGACGCACCCTGACGCACCATAACGACGCACCCTGACACACCCTAACGACGCACCCTGACGACGCACCCTAACAACGCACCCTGACGACACAACGCACCCTGACGAACCCTAACGACGCACCCTGACGCACCCTAACGACGCACCCTGACGCACCCTAACGACGCACCCTGACGAACCCTAACGACGCACCCTGACGAACCTTAACGACGCACCCTGACGCACCCTAACGACGCACCCTGACGCACCCTAAAAAAGCACCCTGACGACACAACGCACCCTGCCGCACCCTAACGACGCACCCTGACGCACCATAACGACGCACCCTGACACACCCTAACGACGCACCCTGACGACGCACCCTAACAACGCACCCTGACGACACAACGCACCCTGACGAACCCTAACGACGCACCCTAACGACGCAACCTATCGCACCCTAACGACGCACCCTAACGACGCACCCTATCGCACCCTAACGCACCCTAACGACGCACCCTGACGCACCCTAACGACGCACCCTGACGCACCCTAACAACGCACCCTGACGACACAACGCACCCTGACGAACCCTAACAAAGCACCCTGACGCACCCTAACGACGCACCCTGACGCACCCTAACGACGCACCCTGACGCACCCTAACGACGCACCCTGACACACCCTAACAACGCACCCTGACGACACAACGCACCCTGACGAACCCTAACGACGCACCCTGACGCACCCTAACGACGCACCCTGACGCACCCTAACGACGCACCCTGACGAACCCTAACGACGCACCTTATCGCACCCTAACGACGCACCCTGACACACCTTAACAACGCACCCTGACGACACAACGCACCCTGACGAACCCTAACGACGCACCCTGACGCACCCTAACGACGCACCCTGACGCACCCTAACGACGCACCCTGACGAACCCTAACGACGCACCCTGACGAACCTTAACGACGCACCCTGACGCACCCTAAAAACGCACCCTGACGACACAACGCACCCTGCCGCACCCTAACGACGCACCCTGACGCACCATAACGACGCACCCTGACACACCTTAACAACGCACCCTGACGACACAACGCACCCTGACGAACCCTAACGACGCACCCTGACGCACCCTAACGACGCACCCTGACGCACCCTAACGACGCACCCTGACGAACTCTAACGACGCACCCTGACGAACCTTAACGACGCACCCTGACGCACCCTAACGACGCACCCTGACGCACCCTAAAAAAGCACCCTGACGACGCACCCTGACGCACCATAACGACGCACCCTGACACACCCTAACGACGCACCCTGACGACACAACGCACCCTGACGACACAACGCACCCTGACGAACCCTAACGACGCACCCTGACGCACCCTAACGACGCACCCTGATGCACCCTAACGACGCACCCTGACGAACCCTAACGACGCACCCTGACGAACCTTAACGACGCACCCTGACGCACCCTAACGACGCACCCTGACGCACCCTAACAAAGCACCCTGACGACACAACGCACCCTGCCGCACCCTAACGACGCACCCTGACGCACCATAACGACGCACCCTGACACACCCTAACGACGCACCCTGACGACGCACCCTAACAACGCACCCTGACGACACAACGCACCCTGACGAACCCTAACGACGCACCCTAACGACGCAACCTATCGCACCCTAACGACGCACCCTAACGACGCACCCTAACGACGCACCCTGACACACCCTAACGACGCACCCTGACGCACCCTAACAACGCACCCTGACGACACAACGCACCCTGACGAACCCTAACGACGCACCCTGACGCACCCTAACGACGCACCCTGACGCACCCTAACGACGCACCCTGACGCACCCTAACGACGCACCCTGACACACCCTAACAACGCACCCTGACGACACAACGCACCCTGACGAACCCTAACGACGCACCCTGACGCACCCTAACGACGCACCCTGACACACCCTAACGACGCACCCTGACGAACCCTAACGACGCACCCTATCGCACCCTAACGACGCACCCTGACACACCTTAACAACGCACCCTGACGACACAACGCACCCTGACGAACCCTAACGACGCACCCTGACGCACCCTAACGACGCACCCTGACGCACCCTAACGACGCACCCTGACGAACCCTAACGACGCACCCTGACGAACCTTAACGACGCACCCTGACGCACCCTAACGACGCACCCTGACGCACCCTAAAAAAGCACCCTGACGACACAACGCACCCTGCCGCACCCTAACGACGCACCCTGACGCACCATAACGACGCACCCTGACACACCCTAACGACGCACCCTGACGACGCACCCTAACAACGCACCCTGACGACACAACGCACCCTGACGAACCCTAACGACGCACCCTAACGACGCAACCTATCACACCCTAACGACGCACCCTAACGACGCACCCTATCGCACCCTAACGCACCCTAACGACGCACCCTGACACACCCTAACGACGCACCCTGACGCACCCTAACAACGCACCCTGACGACACAACGCACCCTGACGAACCCTAACGACGCACCCTGACGCACCCTAACGACGCACCCTGACGCACCCTAACGACGCACCCTGACGCACCCTAACGACGCACCCTGACACACCCTAACATTGCACCCTGACGACACAACGCACCCTGACGAACCCTAACGACGCACCCTGACGCACCCTAACGACGCACCCTGACGCACCCTAACGACGCACCCTGACGAACCCTAACGACGCACCCTGACGCACCCTAACTAACGACAGGACGCACCCTGACGCACCCTAACGACGCGCCCTGACACACCCTAACAACGCACCCTGACGACACAACGCACCTTGACGAACCCTAACGACGCACCCTGACGCACCCTAACGATGCACCCTGACGCACCCTGACGCACCCTAACGAAGCACCCTGACACACCTTAACAACGCACCCTGACGACACAACGCACCCTGACGAACCCTAACGACGCACCCTGACGCACCCTAACGACGCACCCTGACGCACCCTAACGACGCACCCTGACGAACCCTAACGACGCACCCTGACGAACCTTAACGACGCACCCTGACGCACCGTAACGACGCACCCTGACGCACCCTAAAAAAGCACCCTGACGACACAACGCACCCTGACGAACCCTAACGACGCACCCTAACGACGCAACCTATCGCACCCTAACGACGCACCCTAACGACGCACCCTATCGCACCCTAACGCACCCTAACGACGCACCCTGACACACCCTAACGACGCACCCTGACGCACCCTAACAACGCACCCTGACGACACAACGCACCCTGACGAACCCTAACGACGCACCCTGACGCACCCTAACGACGCACCCTGACGCACCCTAACGACGCACCCTGACGCACCCTAACGACGCACCCTGACACACCCTAACAACGCACCCTGACGACACAACGCACCCTGACGAACCCTAACGACGCACCCTGACGCACCCTAACGACGCACCCTGACGCACCCTAACGACGCACCCTGACGAACCCTAACGACGCACCCTAACGACAGGACGCACCCTGACGCACCCTAACGACGCACCCTGACGCACCCTAACGACAGGACGCACCCTGACGCACCCTAACGACGCACCCTGACACACCTTAACAACGCACCCTGACGACACAACGCACCCTGACGAACCCTAACGACGCACCCTGACGCACCCTAACGACGCACCCTGACGCACCCTAACGACGCACCCTGACGAACCCTAACGACGCACCCTGACGAACCTTAACGACGCACCCTGACGCACCCTAACGACGCACCCTGACGCACCCTAAAAAAGCACCCTGACGACACAACGCACCCTGCCGAACCCTAACGACGCACCCTGACGCACCATAACGACGCACCCTGACACACCCTAACGACGCACCCTGACGACGCACCCTAACAACGCACCCTGACGACACAACGCACTCTGACGAACCCTAACGACGCACCCTGATGCACCCTAACGACGCACCCTGACGCACCCTAACGACGCACCCTGACGAACCCTAACGACGCACCCTGACGAACCTTAACGACGCACCCTGACGCACCCTAACGACGCACCCTGACGCACCCTAACAAAGCACCCTGACGACACAACGCACCCTGCCGCACCCTAACGACGCACCCTGACGCACCATAACGACGCACCCTGACACACCCTAACGACGCACCCTGACGACGCACCCTAACAACGCACCCTGACGACACAACGCACCCTGACGAACCCTAACGACGCACCCTAACGACGCAACCTATCGCACCCTAACGACGCACCCTAACGACGCACCCTATCGCACCCTAACGCACCCTAACGACGCACCCTGACACACCCTAACGACGCACCCTGACGCACCCTAACAACGCACCCTGACGACACAACGCACCCTGACGAACCCTAACGACGCACCCTGACGCACCCTAACGACGCACCCTGAAGCACCCTGACGCACCCTAACGACGCACCCTGACACACCCTAACAACGCACCCTGACGACACAACGCACCCTGACGAACCCTAACGACGCACCCTGACGCACCCTAACGACGCACCCTGACACACCCTAACGACGCACCCTGACGAACCCTAACGACGCACCCTATCGCACCCTAACGACGCACCCTGACACACCTTAACAACGCACCCTGACGACACAACGCACCCTGACGAACCCTAACGACGCACCCTGACGCACCCTAACGACGCACCCTGACGCACCCTAACGACGCACCCTGACGAACCCTAACGACGCACCCTGACGAACCTTAACGACGCACCCTGACGCACCCTAACGACGCACCCTGACGCACCCTAACAACGCACCCTGACGACACAACGCACCCTGCCGCACCCTAACGACGCACCCTGACGCACCATAACGACGCACCCTGACACACCCTAACGACGCACCCTGACGCACCCTAACAACGCACCCTGACGACACAACGCACCCTGACGAACCCTAACGACGCACCCTAACGACGCAACCTATCGCACCCTAACGACGCACCCTAACGACGCACCCTGACGCACCCTGACGACGCACCCTAACGAACCCTAACGACGCACCCTGACGAACCTTAACGACGCACCCTGACGCACCGTAACGACGCACCCTGACGCACCCTAAAAAAGCACCCTGACGACACAACGCACCCTGCCGCACCCTAACGACGCACCCTGACGCACCATAACGACGCACCCTGACACACCCTAACGACGCACCCTGACGACGCACCCTAACAACGCACCCTGACGACACAACGCACCCTGACGAACCCTAACGACGCACCCTAACGACGCAACCTATCGCACCCTAACGACGCACCCTAACGACGCACCCTATCGCACCCTAACGCACCCTAACGACGCACCCTGACACACCCTAACGACGCACCCTGACGCACCCTAACAACGCACCCTGACGACACAACGCACCCTGACGAACCCTAACGACGCACCCTGACGCACCCTAACGACGCACCCTGACGCACCCTAACGACGCACCCTGACGCACCCTAACGACGCACCCTGACACACCCTAACAACGCACCCTGACGACACAACGCACCCTGACGAACCCTAACGACGCACCCTGACGCACCCTAACGACGCACCCTGACGCACCCTAACGACGCACCCTGACGAACCCTAACGACGCACCCTAACGACAGGACGCACCCTGACGCACCCTAACGACGCACCCTGACGCACCCTAACGACAGGACGCACCCTGACGCACCCTAACGACGCACCCTGACACACCTTAACAACGCACCCTGACGACACAACGCACCCTGACGAACCCTAACGACGCACCCTGACGCACCCTAACGACGCACCCTGACGCACCCTAACGACGCACCCTGACGAACCCTAACGACGCACCCTGACGAACCTTAACGACGCACCCTGACGCACCCTAACGACGCACCCTGACGCACCCTAACAAAGCACCCTGACGACACAACGCACCCTGCCGCACCCTAACGACGCACCCTGACGCACCATAACGACGCACCCTGACACACCCTAACGACGCACCCTGACGACGCACCCTAACAACGCACCCTGACGACACAACGCACCCTGACGAACCCTAACGACGCACCCTGACGCACCCTAACGACGCACCCTGACGCACCCTAACGACGCACCCTGACGAACCCTAACGACGCACCCTGACGAACCTTAACGACGCACCCTGACGCACCCTAACGACGCACCCTGACGCACCCTAAAAAAGCACAATGACGACACAACGCACCCTGCCGCACCCTAACGACGCACCCTGACGCACCATAACGACATACCCTGACACACCCTAACGACGCACCCTGACGACGCACCCTAACAACGCACCCTGACGACACAACGCACCCTGACGAACCCTAACGACGCACCCTAACGACGCAACCTATCGCACCCTAACGACGCACCCTAACGACGCACCCTATCGCACCCTAACGCACCCTAACGACGCACCCTGACACACCCTAACGACGCACCCTGACGCACCCTAACAACGCACCCTGACGACACAACGCACCCTGACGAACCCTAACGACGCACCCTGACGCACCCTAACGACGCACCCTGACGCACCCTAACGACGCACCCTGACGCACCCTAACGACGCACCCTGACACACCCTAACAACGCACCCTGACGACACAACGCACCCTGACGAACCCTAACGACGCACCCTGACGCACCCTAACGACGCACCCTGACACACCCTAACGACGCACCCTGACGAACCCTAACGACGCACCCTATCGCACCCTAACGACGCACCCTGACACACCTTAACAACGCACCCTGACGACACAACGCACCCTGACGAACCCTAACGACGCACCCTGACGCACCCTAACGACGCACCCTGACGCACCCTAACGACGCACCCTGACGAACCCTAACGACGCACCCTGACGAACCTTAACGACGCACCCTGACGCACCCTAACGACGCACCCTGACGCACCCTAAAAAAGCACCCTGACGACACAACGCACCCTGCCGCACCCTAACGACGCACCCTGACGCACCATAACGACGCACCCTGACACACCCTAACGACGCACCCTGACGACGCACCCTAACAACGCACCCTGACGACACAACGCACCCTGACGAACCCTAACGACGCACCCTAACGACGCAACCTATCGCACCCTAACGACGCACCCTAACGTCGCACCCTATCGCACCCTACCGCACCCTAACGACGCACCCTGACGCACCCTAACGACGCACCCTGACGCACCCTAACAACGCACCCTGACGACACAACGCACCCTGACGAACCCTAACGACGCACCCTGACGCACCCTAACGACGCACCCTGACGCACCCTAACGACGCACCCTGACGCACCCTAACGACGCACCCTGACACACCCTAACAACGCACCCTGACGACACAACGCACCCTGACGAACCCTAACGACGCACCCTGACGCACCCTAACGACGCACCCTGACACACCCTAACGACGCACCCTGACGAACCCTAACGACTCACCCTATCGCACCCTAACGACGCACCCTGACACACCTTAACAACGCACCCTGACGACACAACGCACCCTGACGAACCCTAACGACGCACCCTGACGCACCCTAACGACGCACCCTGACGCACCCTAACGACGCACCCTGACGAACCCTAACGACGCACCCTGACGAACCTTAACGACGCACCCTGACGCACCCTAACGACGCACCCTGACGCACCCTAAAAAAGCACCCTGACGACACAACGCACCCTGCCGCACCCTAACGACGCACCCTGACGCACCATAACGACGCACCCTGACACACCCTAACGACGCACCCTGACGACGCACCCTAACAACGCACCCTGACGACACAACGCACCCTGACGAACCCTAACGACGCACCCTAACGACGCAACCTATCGCACCCTAACGACGCACCCTAACGACGCACCCTATCGCACCCTAACGCACCCTAACGACGCACCCTGACACACCCTAACGACGCACCCTGACGCACCCTAACAACGCACCCTGACGACACAACGCACCCTGACGAACCCTAACGACGCACCCTGACGCACCCTAACGACGCACCCTGACGCACCCTAACGACGCACCCTGACGCACCCTAACGACGCACCCTGACACACCCTAACAACGCACCCTGACGACACAACGCACCCTGACGCACCCTAACGACGCACCCTGACGCACCCTAACGACGCACCCTGACGCACCCTAACGACGCACCCTGACGAACCCTAACGACGCACCCTAACGACAGGACGCACCCTGACGCACCCTAACGACGCACCCTGACGCACCCTAACGACAGGACGCACCCTGACGCACCCTAACGACGCGCCCTGACACACCCTAACAACGCACCCTGACGACACAACGCACCTTGACGAACCCTAACGACGCACCCTGACGCACCCTAACGACGCACCCTGACGCACCCTAACGACGCACTCTGACGAACCCTAACGACGCACCCTAACTACAGGACGCACCCTGACGCACCCTAACGATGCACCCTGACGCACCCTGACGCACCCTAACGACGCACCCTGACGAACCCTAACGACGCACCCTGACGAACCCTAACGACGCACCCTGACGCACCCTAACGACGCACCCTGACGCACCCTAACGACGCACCCTGACGAACCCTAACGACGCACCCTGACGAACCTTAACGACGCACCCTGACGCACCCTAACGACGCAACCTGACTCACCCTAACAACGCACCCTGACGACACAACGCACCCTGACGAACCCTAACGACGCACCCTATCGCACCCTAACGACGCACCCTGACACACCTTAACAACGCACCCTGACGACACAACGCACCCTGACGAACCCTAACGACGCACCCTGACGAACCCTAACGACGCACCCTGACGCACCCTAACGACGCACCATGACGCACCCTAACGACGCACCCTGACGAACCCTAACGACGCACCCTGACGAACCTTAACGACGCACCCTGACGCACCCTAACGACGCACCCTGACGCACCCTAAAAAAGCACCCTGACGACACAACGCACCCTGCCGCACCCTAACGACGCACCCTGACGCACCATAACGACGCACCCTGACACACCCTAACGACGCACCCTGACGACGCACCCTAACAACGCACCCTGACGACACAACGCACCCTGACGAACCCTAACGACGCACCCTGACGCACCCTAACGACGCACCCTGACGCACCCTAACGACGCACCCTGACGAACCCTAACGACGCACCCTGACGAACCTTAACGACGCACCCTGACGCACCCTAACGACGCACCCTGACGCACCCTAAAAAAGCACCCTGACGACACAACGCACCCTGCCGCACCCTAACGACGCACCCTGACGCACCATAACGACGCACCCTGACACACCCTAACGACGCACCCTGACGACGCACCCTAACAACGCACCCTGACGACACAACGCACCCTGACGAACCCTAACGACGCACCCTAACGACGCAACCTATCGCACCCTAACGACGCACCCTAACGACGCACCCTATCGCACCCTAACGCACCCTAACGACGCACCCTGACACACCCTAACGACGCACCCTGACGCACCCTAACAACGCACCCTGACGACACAACGCACCCTGACGAACCCTAACGACGCACCCTGACGCACCCTAACGACGCACCCTGACGCACCCTAACGACGCACCCTGACGCACCCTAACAACGCACCCTGACACACCCTAACAACGCACCCTGCACCCTGACGAACCCTAACGACGCACCCTGACGCACCCTAACGACGCACCCTGACGCACCCTAACGACGCACCCTGACACCCTAAACGACACGCACCCTGACGCACCCTAACGACGACGCACCCTAACGACGCACCCTGACGCACCCTAACGACGCACCCTGACACACCCTAACAACGCACCCTGACGACACAACGCACCTTGACGAACCCTAACGACGCACCCTGACGCACCCTAACGACGCACCCTGACGCACCCTAACGACGCACCCTGACACCTAAACGACGCACCCTGACGCACCCTAACGACGCACCCTGACACACCCTAACAACGCACCCTGACGACACAACGCACCTTGACGAACCCTAACGACGCACCCTGACGCACCCTAACGACGCACCCTGACGCACCCTAACGACGCACTCTGACGAACCCTAACGACGCACCCTAACGACAGGACGCACCCTGACGCACACTAACGATGCACCCTGACGCACCCTGACGCACCCTAACGACGCACCCTGACGAACCCTAACGACGCACCCTGACGAACCCTAACGACGCACCCTGACGCACCCTAACGACGCACCCTGACGCACCCTAACGACGCACCCTGACGAACCCTAACGACGCACCCTGACGAACCTTAACGACGCACCCTGACGCACCCTAACGACGCAACCTGACTCACCCTAACAACGCACCCTGACGACACAACGCACCCTGACGAACCCTAACGACGCACCCTATCGCACCCTAACGACGCACCCTGACACACCTTAACAACGCACCCTGACGACACAACGCACCCTGACGAACCCTAACGACGCACCCTGACGAACCCTAACGACGCACCCTGACGCACCCTAACGACGCACCATGACGCACCCTAACGACGCACCCTGACGAACCCTAACGACGCACCCTGACGAACCTTAACGACGCACCCTGACGCACCCTAACGACGCACCCTGACGCACCCTAAAAAAGCACCCTGACGACACAACGCACCCTGCCGCACCCTAACGACGCACCCTGACGCACCATAACGACGCACCCTGACACACCCTAACGACGCACCCTGACGACGCACCCTAACAACGCACCCTGACGACACAACGCACCCTGACGAACCCTAACGACGCACCCTGACGCACCCTAACGACGCACCCTGACGCACCCTAACGACGCACCCTGACGAACCCTAACGACGCACCCTGACGAACCTTAACGACGCACCCTGACGCACCCTAACGACGCACCCTGACGCACCCTAAAAAAGCACCCTGACGACACAACGCACCCTGCCGCACCCTAACGACGCACCCTGACGCACCATAACGACGCACCCTGACACACCCTAACGACGCACCCTGACGACGCACCCTAACAACGCACCCTGACGACACAACGCACCCTGACGAACCCTAACGACGCACCCTAACGACGCAACCTATCGCACCCTAACGACGCACCCTAACGACGCACCCTATCGCACCCTAACGCACCCTAACGACGCACCCTGACACACCCTAACGACGCACCCTGACGCACCCTAACAACGCACCCTGACGACACAACGCACCCTGACGAACCCTAACGACGCACCCTGACGCACCCTAACGACGCACCCTGACGCACCCTAACGACGCACCCTGACGCACCCTAACAACGCACCCTGACACACCCTAACAACGCACCCTGACGACACAACGCACCCTGACGAACCCTAACGACGCACCCTGACGCACCCTAACGACGCACCCTGACGCACCCTAACGACGCACCCTGACGAACCCTAACGACGCACCCTAACGACAGGACGCACCCTGACGCACCCTAACGACGCACCCTGACGCACCCTAACGACAGGACGCACCCTGACGCACCCTAACGACGCGCCCTGACACACCCTAACAACGCACCCTGACGACACAACGCACCTTGACGAACCCTAACGACGCACCCTGATGCACCCTAACGACGCACCCTGACGCACCCTAACGACGCACTCTGACGAACCCTAACGACGCACCCTAACGACAGGACGCACCCTGACGCACCCTAACGATGCACCCTGACGCACCCTGACGCACCCTAACGACGCACCCTGACGAACCCTAACGACGCACCCTTACGAACCTTAACGACGCACCCTGACGCACCCTAACGACGCAACCTGACTCACCCTAACAACGCACCCTGACGACACAACGCACCCTGACGAACACTAACGACGCACCCTATCGCACCCTAACGACGCACCCTGACACACCTTAACAACGCACCCTGACGACACAACGCACCCTGACGAACCCTAACGACGCACCCTGACGCACCCTAACGACGCACCCTGACGCACCCTAACGACGCACCCTGACGAACCCTAACGACGCACCCTGACGAACCTTAACGACGCACCCAGACGCACCCTAACGACGCACCCTGACGCACCCTAACAACGCACCCTGACGACACAACGCACCCTGCCGCACCCTAACGACGCACCCTGACGCACCATAACGACGCACCCTGACACACCCTAACGACGCACCCTGACGAACCCTAACAACGCACCCTGACGACACAACGCACCCTAACGACGCACCCTAACGACGCACCCTAACAACGCACCCTGACGACACAACGCACCCTGACGAACCCTAACGACGCACCCTAACGACGCACCCTAACGACGCACCCTATCGCACCCTAACGCACCCTAACGACGCACCCTGACACACCCTAACGACGCACCCTGACGCACCCTAACAACGCACCCTGACGACACAACGCACCCTGACGAACCCTAACGACGCACCCTGACGCACCCTAACGACGCACCCTGACGCACCCTAACGACGCACCCTGACGCACCCTAACGACGCACCCTGACGCACCCTAACGACGCACCCTGACGAAACCTAACGACGCACCCTGACGCACCCTAACGACGCACCCTGACGCACCCTAACGACGCACCCTGACGAACCCTAACGACGCACCCTGACGCACCCTAACGACGCACCCTGACGCACCCTAACAACGCACCCTGACGACACAACGCACCCTGACGAACCCTAACGACGCACCCTATCGCACCCTAACGACGCACCCTGACACACCTTAACAACGCACCCTGACGACACAACGCACCCTGACGAACCCTAACGACGCACCCTGACGCACCCTAACGACGCACCCTGACGCACCCTAACGACGCACCCTGACGAACCCTAACGACGCACCCTAACGACAGGACGCACCTTGACGCACCCTAACGACGCACCCTGACGCACCCTAACGACGCACCCTGACGCACCCTAACGACGCATCCTGACGCACCCTAACGACGCACCCTGACGCACCCTAACGACGCACCCTGACGCACCCTAACGACGCACCCTAACGACGCACCCTATCGCACCCTAACGACGCACCCTAACGACGCACCCTAACAACGCACCCTATCGCACCCTAACGACGCACCCTATCGCACCCTAACAATGCACCCTAACGACGCACCCTAACAACGCACCCTATCGCACCCTAACGACGCACCCTAACGACGCACCCTATCGAACCCTAACGACGCACCCTGACGAACCCTAACGACGCACCCTAACGACGCACCCTATCGCACCCTAACGACGCACCCTGACACACCCTAACAACGCACCCTGACGACACAACGCACCCTGACGAACCCTAACGACGCACCCTAACGACGCACCCTATCGCACCCTGACGCACCCTAACAACGCACCCTGACGAACCCTAACGACGCACCCTGACGCACCCTAACGACACACCCTGACGCACCCTAACGACGCACCCTGACGCACCCTAACGACGCACCCTAACGACGCACCCTATCGCACCCTAACGACGCACCCTAACGACGCACCCTAACGACGCACCCTATCGCACCCTAACGACGCACCCTAACGACGCACCCTAACGACGCACCCTATCGCACCCTAACAACGCACCCTGACGAACCCTAACGACGCACCCTGACGCACCCTAAACACGCACCCTGACGCACCTTAACGACGCACCCTGACGCACCCTAACGACGCACCCTGACGCACCCTAACAAAGCACCCTGACGACACAACGCACCCTGCCGCACCCTAACGACGCACCCTGACGCACCATAACGACGCACCCTGACACACCCTAACGACGCACCCTGACGACGCACCCTAACAACGCACCCTGACGACACAACGCACCCTGACGAACCCTAACGACGCACCCTAACGACGCAACCTATCGCACCCTAACGACGCACCCTAACGACGCACCCTATCGCACCCTAACGCACCCTAACGACGCACCCTGACACACCCTAACGACGCACCCTGACGCACCCTAACAACGCACCCTGACGACACAACGCACCCTGACGAACCCTAACGACGCACCCTAACGACGCAACCTATCGCACCCTAACGACGCACCCTAACGACGCACCCTATCGCACCCTAACGCACCCTAACGACGCACCCTGACACACCCTAACAACGCACCCTGACGAACCCTAACGACGCACCCTAACGACGCAACCTATCGCACCCTAACGACGCACCCTAACGACGCACCCTATCGCACCCTAACGCACCCTAACGACGCACCCTGACACACCCTAACAACGCACCCTGACGAACCCTAACGACGCACCCTAACGACAAACCCTGACGCACCCTAACGACGCACCCTGACGCACCCTAACGACGCACCCTAACGACGCACCCTATCGCACCCTAACGACGCACCCTAACGACGCACCCTAACGACGCACCCTATCGCACCCTAACGACGCACCCTAACGACGCACCCTAACGACGCACCCTATCGCACCCTAACAACGCACCCTGACGAACCCTAACGACGCACCCTGACGCACCCTAAACACGCACCCTGACGCACCTTAACGACGCACCCTGACGCACCCTAACGACGCACCCTGACGCACCCTAACAAAGCACCCTGACGACACAACGCACCCTGCCGCACCCTAACGACGCACCCTGACGCACCATAACGACGCACCCTGACACACCCTAACGACGCACCCTGACGACGCACCCTAACAACGCACCCTGACGACACAACGCACCCTGACGAACCCTAACGACGCACCCTAACGACGCAACCTATCGCACCCTAACGACGCACCCTAACGACGCACCCTATCGCACCCTAACGCACCCTAACGACGCACCCTGACACACCCTAACGACGCACCCTGACGCACCCTAACAACGCACCCTGACGACACAACGCACCCTGACGAACCCTAACGACGCACCCTGACGCACCCTAACGACGCACCCTGACGCAGCCTAACGACGCACCCTGACGCACCCTAACGACGCACCCTGACACACCCTAACAACGCACCCTGACGACACAACGCACCCTGACGAACCCTAACGACGCACCCTGACGCACCCTAACGACGCACCCTGACGCACCCTAACGACGCACCCTAACGACAGGACGCACCCTGACGCACCCTAACGACGCACCCTGACGCACCCTAACGACAGGACGCACCCTGACGCACCCTAACGACGCACCCTGACACACCCTATCAACGCACCCTGACGACACAACGCACCTTGACGAACCCTAACGACGCACCCTGACGCACCCTAACGACGCACCCTGACGCACCCTAACGACGCACCCTGACGAACCCTAACGACGCACCCTGACGCACCCTAACGACGCACCCTGACGCACCCTAACAACGCACCCTGACGACACAACGCACCCTGACGAACCCTAACGACGCACCCTATCGCACCCTAACGACGCACCCTGACACACCTTAACAACGCACCCTGACGACACAACGCACCCTGACGAACCCTAACGACGCACCCTGACGCACCCTAACGACGCACCCTGACGCACCCTAACGACGCACCCTGACGAACCCTAACGACGCACCCTAACGACAGGACGCACCTTGACGCACCCTAACGACGCACCCTGACGCACCCTAACGACGCACCCTGACGAACCCTAACGACGCATCCTGACGCACCCTAACGACGCACCCTGACGCACCCTAACGACGCACCCTGACGCACCCTAACGACGCACCCTAACGACGCACCCTATCGCACCCTAACGACGCACCCTAACGACGCACCCTAACAACGCACCCTATCGCACCCTAACGACGCACCCTATCGCACCCTAACAATGCACCCTAACGACGCACCCTAACAACGCACCCTATCGCACCCTAACGACGCACCCTAACGACGCACCCTATCGAACCCTAACGACGCACCCTGACGCACCCTAACGACGCACACTAACGACGCACCCTATCGCACCCTAACGACGCACCCTGACACACCCTAACAACGCACCCTGACGACACAACGCACCCTGACGAACCCTAACGACGCACCCTAACGACGCACCCTATCGCACCCTGACGCACCCTAACAACGCACCCTGACGAACCCTAACGACGCACCCTGACGCACCCTAACGACACACCCTGACGCACCCTAACGACGCACCCTGACGCACCCTAACGACGCACCCTAACGACGCACCCTATCGCACCCTAACGACGCACCCTAATGACGCACCCTAACGACGCACCCTATCGCACCCTAACGACGCACCCTAACGACGCACCCTAACGACGCACCCTATCGCACCCTAACAACGCACCCTGACGAACCCTAACGACGCACCCTGACGCACCCTAAACACGCACCCTGACGCACCTTAACGACGCACCCTGACGCACCCTAACGACGCACCCTGACGCACCCTAACAAAGCACCCTGACGACACAACGCACCCTGCCGCACCCTAACGACGCACCCTGACGCACCATAACGACGCACCCTGACACACCCTAACGACGCACCCTGACGACGCACCCTAACAACGCACCCTGACGACACAACGCACCCTGACGAACCCTAACGACGCACCCTAACGACGCAACCTATCGCACCCTAACGACGCACCCTAACGACGCACCCTATCGCACCCTAACGCACCCTAACGACGCACCCTGACACACCCTAACGACGCACCCTGACGCACCCTAACAACGCACCCTGACGACACAACGCACCCTGACGAACCCTAACGACGCACCCTAACGACGCAACCTATCGCACCCTAACGACGCACCCTAACGACGCACCCTATCGCACCCTAACGCACCCTAACGACGCACCCTGACACACCCTAACAACGCACCCTGACGAACCCTAACGACGCACCCTAACGACGCAACCTATCGCACCCTAACGACGCACCCTAACGACGCACCCTATCGCACCCTAACGCACCCTAACGACGCACCCTGACACACCCTAACAACGCACCCTGACGAACCCTAACGACGCACCCTAACGACAAACCCTGACGCACCCTAACGACGCACCCTGACGCACCCTAACGACGCACCCTAACGACGCACCCTATCGCACCCTAACGACGCACCCTAACGACGCACCCTAACGACGCACCCTATCGCACCCTAACGACGCACCCTAACGACGCACCCTAACGACGCACCCTATCGCACCCTAACAACGCACCCTGACGAACCCTAACGACGCACCCTGACGCACCCTAAACACGCACCCTGACGCACCTTAACGACGCACCCTGACGCACCCTAACGACGCACCCTGACGCACCCTAACAAAGCACCCTGACGACACAACGCACCCTGCCGCACCCTAACGACGCACCCTGACGCACCATAACGACGCACCCTGACACACCCTAACGACGCACCCTGACGACGCACCCTAACAACGCACCCTGACGACACAACGCACCCTGACGAACCCTAACGACGCACCCTAACGACGCAACCTATCGCACCCTAACTACGCACCCTAACGACGCACCCTATCGCACCCTAACACCGCACCCTAACACACTAACGACGCACCCTGACACACCCTAACGACGCACCCTGACGCACCCTAACAACGCACCCTGACGACACAACGCACCCTGACGAACCCTAACGACGCACCCTGACGCAGCCTAACGACGCACCCTGACGCACCCTAACGACGCACCCTGACACACCCTAACAACGCACCCTGACGACACAACGCACCCTGACGAACCCTAACGACGCACCCTGACGCACCCTAACGACGCACCCTGACGAACCCTAACGACGCACCCTAACGACAGGACGCACCCTGACGCACCCTAACGACGCACCCTGACGCACCCTAACGACAGGACGCACCCTGACGCACCCTAACGACGCACCCTGACACACCCTATCAACGCACCCTGACGACACAACGCACCTTGACGAACCCTAACGACGCACCCTGACGCACCCTAACGACGCACCCTGACGCACCCTAACGACGCACTCTGACGAACCCTAACGACGCACCCTAACGACAGGACGCACCCTGACGCACCCTAACGATGCACCCTGACGCACCGTAACAACGCACCCTAACGACAGGACGCACCCTGACGCACCCTGACGCACCCTGACGCACCCTAACGACGCACCCTGACGAACCCTAACGACGCACCCTGACGAACCTTAACGACGCACCCTGACGCACCCTAACGACGCAACCTGACTCACCCTAACAACGCACCCTGACGACACAACGAACCCTGACGAACCCTAACGACGCACCCTATCGCACCCTAACGACGCACCCTGACACACCTTAACAACGCACCCTGACGACACAACGCACCCTGACGAACCCTAACGACGCACCCTGACGCACCCTAACGACGCACCCTAACGACGCACCCTAACAACGCACCCTATCGCACCCTAACGACGCACCCTAACGACGCACCCTATCGCACCCTAACGACGCACCCTGACGCACCCTAACGACGCACCCTGACGCAGCCTAACGACGCACCCTGACGCACCCTAACGACGCACCCTGACACACCCTAATAACGCACCCTGACGACACAACGCACCCTGACGAACCCTAACGACGCACCCTGACGCACCCTAACGACGCACCCTGACGCACCCTAACGACGCACCCTAACGACGCACCCTGACGCACCCTAACGACACACGCCTAACGACGCACCCTAACAACGCACCCTATCGCACCCTAACGACGCACCCTAACGACGCACCCTATCGCACCCTAACGACGCACCCTGACACACCCTAACGACGCACCCTGACGCACCCTAACGACGCACCCTAACGACGCACCCTATCGCACCCTAACGACGCACCCTGACACACCCTAACAACGCACCCTGACGACACAACGCACCCTGACGAACCCTAACGACGCACCCTAACGACGCACCCTATCGCACCCTAACGACGCAGCCTAACGCACCCTAACGACGCACCCTGACACACCCTAACAACGCACCCTGACGACACAACGCACCCTGACGAACCCTAACGACGCACCCTGACGCACCCTAACGACGCACCATGACGCACCCTAACGACGCACCCTGACGCACCCTAACGACGCACCCTGACGCACCCTAACGACGCACCCTGACGCACCCTAACGACGCACCCTGACACACCCTAACAACGCACCGTGACGACACAACGCACCCTGACGAACCCTAACGACGCACCCTGACGCACCCTAACGACGCACCCTGACGCACCCTAACGACGCACCCTGACGAACCCTAACGACGCACCCTGACGAACCTTAACGACGCACCCTGACGCACCCTAACGACGCAACCTGACTCACCCTAACGACGCACCCTAACAACGCACCCTGACGACACAACGCACCCTGACGAACCCTAGCGACGCACCCTAACGACGCAACCTATCGCACCCTAACGACGCACCCTAACGACGCACCCTAACACACCCTAACGACGCACCCTGACGCACCCTAACAACGCACCCTGACGACACAACGCACCCTGACGAACCCTAACGACGCACCCTGACGCACCCTAACGACGCACCCTGACGCACCCTAACGACGCACCCTGACGCACCCTAACGACGCACCCTAACGACGCACCCTAACGACGCACCCTATCGCACCCTAACGACGCACCCTAACGACGCACCCTAACGACGCACCCTATCGCACCCTAACGACGCACCCTAACGACGCACCCTAACAACGCACCCTATCGCACCCTAACGACGCACCCTAACGACGCACCCTGACGCACCCTAACGACGCACCCTGACACACCCTAACGACACACCCTGACGCACCCTAACAACGCACCCTGACGCACCCTAACGACGCACCCTAACGACGCACCCTATCGCACCCTAATGACGCACCCTGACACACCCTAACAACGCACCCTGACGACACAACGCACCCTGACGAACCCTAACGACGCACCCTAACGACGCACCCTATCGCACCCTGACGACACAACGCACCCTAACGACGCACCCTAACGACGCACCCTAACAACGCACCCTGACGACACAACGCACCCTGACGAACCCTAACGACGCACCCTGACGCACCCTAACGACGCACCATGACGCACCCTAACGACGCACCCTGACGAACCCTAACGACGCACCCTGACGCACCCTAACGACGCACCCTGACGAACCCTAACGACGCACCCTGACGCACCCTAACAACGCACCCTGACGACACAACGCACCCTGACGAACCCTAACGACGCACCCTGACGCACCCTAACGACGCACCCTGACGCACCCTAACGACGCACCCTGACGCACCCTAACGACGCACCCTGACGAACCCTAACGACGCACCCTGACGCACCCTAACAACGCACCCTGACGACACAACGCACCCTGACGAACCCTAACGACGCACCCTATCGCACACTAACGACGCACCCTGACACACCCTAACAACGCACCCTGACGACACAACGCACCCTGACGAACCCTAACGACGCACCCTGACGCACCCTAACGACGCACCCTATCGCACCCTAACGACGCACCCTGACACACCCTAACAACGCACCCTGACGACACAACGCACCCTGACGAACCCTAACGACGCACCCTAACGACGCACCCTATCGCACCCTAACGACGCAGCCTAACGCACCCTAACGACGCACCCTGACACACCCTAACAACGCACCCTGACGACACAACGCACCCTGACGAACCCTAACGACGCACCCTGACGCACCCTAACGACGCACCATGACGCACCCTAACGACGCACCCTGACGAACCCTAACGACGCACCCTGACGAACCCTAACGACGCACCCTGACGAACCCTAACGACGCACCCTGACACACCCTAACAACGCACCCTGACGACACAACGCACCCTGACGAACCCTAACGACGCACCCTGACGCACCCTAACGACGCACCCTGACGCACCCTAACGACGCACCCTGACGAACCCTAACGACGCACCCTGACGAACCTTAACGACGCACCCTGACGCACCATAACGACGCAACCTGACTCACCCTAACGACGCACCCTAACAACGCACCCTGACGACACAACGCACCCTAGCGACGCACCCTAACGACGCAACCTATCGCACCCTAACGACGCACCCTAACGACGCACCCTATCGCACCCTAACGCACCCTAACGACGCACCCTGACGCACCCTAACGACGCACCCTGACGCACCCTAACAACGCACCCTGACGACACAACGCACCCTGACGAACCCTAACGACGCACCCTGACGCACCCTAACGACGCACCCTGACGCACCCTAACGACGCACCCTGACGCACCCTAACGACGCACCCTGACACACCCTAACGACGCACCCTGACGACACAACGCACCCTGACGAACCCTAACGACGCACCCTGACGCACCCTAACGACGCACCCTGACGAACCCTAACGACGCACCCTGACGAACCCTAACGACGCACCCTGACGCACCCTAACGACGCACCCTGACGAACCCTAACGACGCACCCTAACGACAGGACGCACCCTGACGCACCCTAACGACGCACCCTGACGCACCCTAACAACGCACCCTGACGAACCCTAACGACGCACCCTGACGCACCCTAACGATGCACCCTGACGCACCCTAACGACGCACCCTGACGCACCCTAACGACGCACCCTAACGACGCACCCTATCGCACCCTAACGACGCACCCTAACGACGCACCCTAACGACGCACCCTATCGCACCCTAACGACGACGCAACCTAACGACGCACCCTATCGCACCCTAACAACGCACCCTAACGACGCACCCTAACAACGCACCCTATCGCACCCTAACGACACACCCTAACGACGCACCCTATCGCACCCTAACGACGCACCCTGACACACCCTAACGACACACCCTGACGCACCCTAACAACGCACCCTGACGCACCCTAACGACGCACCCTAACGACGCACCCTATCGCACCCTAACGACGCACCCTGACACACCCTAACAACGCACCCTGACGACACAACGCACCCTGACGAACCCTAACGACGCACCCTAACGACGCACCCTATCGCACCCTGACGACGCACCCTAACGACGCACCCTAACGACGCACCCTAACAACACACAACGCACCCTGACGAACCCTAACGACGCACCCTGACGCACCCTAACGACGCACCATGACGCACCCTAACGACGCACCCTGACGAACCCTAACGACGCACCCTGACGCACCCTAACGACGCACCCTGACGAACCCTAACGACGCACCCTGACGCACCCTAACAACGCACCCTGACGACACAACGCACCCTGACGAACCCTAACGACGCACCCTGACGCACCCTAACGACGCACCCTGACGCACCCTAACGACGCACCCTGACGCACCCTAACGACGCACCCTGACACACCCTAACGACGCACCCTGACGACACAACGCACCCTGACGACACAACGCACCCTGACGAACCCTAACGACGCACCCTATCGCACACTAACGACGCACCCTGACACACCTTAACAACGCACCCTGACGACACAACGCACCCTGACGAACCCTAACGACGCACCCTGACGCACCCTAACGACGCACCCTATCGCACCCTAACGACGCACCCTGACACACCCTAACAACGCACCCTGACGACACAACGCACCCTGACGAACCCTAACGACGCACCCTGACGCACCCTAACGACGCACCCTGACGCACCCTAACGACGCACCCTGACGAACCCTAACGACGCACCCTAACGACAGGACGCACCCTGACGCACCCTAACGACGCACCCTGACGCACCCTAACAACGCACCCTGACGAACCCTAACGACGCACCCTGACGCACCCTAACGATGCACCCTGACGCACCCTAACGACGCACCCTGACGCACCCTAACGACGCACCCTAACGACGCACCCTATCGCACCCTAACGACGCACCCTAACAACGCACCCTAACGACGCACCCTATCGCACCCTAACGACGCACCCTAACGACGCACCCTAACGACGCACCCTATCGCACCCTAACAACGCACCCTAACGACGCACCCTAACAACGCACCCTATCGCACCCTAACGACGCACCCTAACGACGCACCCTATCGCACCCTAACGACGCACCCTGACACACCCTAACGACACACCCTGACGCACCCTAACAACGCACCCTGACGCACCCTAACGACGCACCCTAACGACGCACCCTATCGCACCCTAACGACGCACCCTGACACACCCTAACAACGCACCCTGACGACACAACGCACCCTGACGAACCCTAACGACGCACCCTAACGACGCACCCTATCGCACCCTGACGACACAACGCACCCTAACGACGCACCCTAACGACGCACCCTAACAACGCACCCTGACGACACAACGCACCCTGACGAACCCTAACGACGCACCCTGACGCACCCTAACGACGCACCATGACGCACCCTAACGACGCACCCTGACGAACCCTAACGACGCACCCTGACGCACCCTAACGACGCACCCTGACGAACCCTAACGACGCACCCTGACGCACCCTAACAACGCACCCTGACGACACAACGCACCCTGACGAACCCTAACGACGCACCCTGACGCACCCTGACGCACCCTAACGACGCACCCTGACGCACCCTAACGACGCACCCTGACGCACCCTAACGACGCACCCTGACACACCCTAACGACGCACCCTGACGACACAACGCACCCTGACGACACAACGCACCCTGACGAACCCTAACGACGCACCCTATCGCACACTAACGACGCACCCTGACACACCTTAACAACGCACCCTGACGACACAACGCACCCTGACGAACCCTAACGACGCACCCTGACGCACCCTAACGACGCACCCTGACGCACCCTAACGACGCACCCTGCACGAGACCCTGAACGACGCACCCTAACAACGCACCCTCGACGAACCCTAACGACGCACCCTGACGCACCCTAACGATGCACCCTGACGCACCCTAACGACGCACCCTGACGCACCCTAACGACGCACCCTAACGACGCACCCTATCGCACCCTAACGACGCACCCTAACAACGCACCCTAACGACGCACCCTATCGCACCCTAACGACGCACCCTAACGACGCACCCTAACGACGCACCCTATCGCACCCTAACAACGCACCCTAACGACGCACCCTAACAACGCACCCTATCGCACCCTAACGACGCACCCTAACGACGCACCCTATCGCACCCTAACGACGCACCCTGACACACCCTAACGACACACCCTGACGCACCCTAACAACGCACCCTGACGCACCCTAACGACGCACCCTAACGACGCACCCTATCGCACCCTAACGACGCACCCTGACACACCCTAACAACGCACCCTGACGACACAACGCACCCTGACGAACCCTAACGACGCACCCTAACGACGCACCCTATCGCACCCTGACGACACAACGCACCCTAACGACGCACCCTAACGACGCACCCTAACAACGCACCCTGACGACACAACGCACCCTGACGAACCCTAACGACGCACCCTGACGCACCCTAACGACGCACCATGACGCACCCTAACGACGCACCCTGACGAACCCTAACGACGCACCCTGACGCACCCTAACGACGCACCCTGACGAACCCTAACGACGCACCCTGACGCACCCTAACAACGCACCCTGACGACACAACGCACCCTGACGAACCCTAACGACGCACCCTGACGCACCCTGACGCACCCTAACGACGCACCCTGACGCACCCTAACGACGCACCCTGACGCACCCTAACGACGCACCCTGACACACCCTAACGACGCACCCTGACGACACAACGCACCCTGACGACACAACGCACCCTGACGAACCCTAACGACGCACCCTATCGCACACTAACGACGCACCCTGACACACCTTAACAACGCACCCTGACGACACAACGCACCCTGACGAACCCTAACGACGCACCCTGACGCACCCTAACGACGCACCCTGACGCACCCTAACGACGCACCCTGACGAACCCTAACGACGCACCCTAACGACAGGACGCACCCTGACGCACCCTGACGCACCCTAACGACGCACCCTGACGAACCCTAACGACGCACCCTAACGACAGGACGCACCCTGACGCACCCTAACGACGCACCCTGACGAACCCTAACGACGCGCCCTGACACACACTAACGACGCACCCTGACGAACCCTAACAACGCACCCTAACGACACAACGCACCCTAACGACGCACCCTAACAACGCACCCTATCGCACCCTAACGACGCACCCTGACACACCCTAACGACGCACCCTGACGCACCCTAACAACGCACCCTGACGACACAACGCACCCTGACAAACCCTAATGACGCACCCTAACGACGCACCCGATTGCACCCTAACGACGCACCCTAACGACGCACCCTATCGCACCCTAATGACGCACCCTGACACACCCTAACGACGCACCCTGACGCACCCTAACAACGCACCCTGACGACACAACGCACCCTGACGAACCCTAACGACGCACCATGACGCACCCTAAACACGCACCCTGACGCACCCTAACGACGCACCCTGATGCACCCTAACGACGCACCCTGACGCACCCTAACGACGCACCCTGACACACCCTAACAACGCACCCTGACGACACAACGCACCCTGACGAACCCTAACGACGCACCCTGACGCACCCTAACGACGCACCCTGACGCACCCTAACGACGCACCCTGACGAACCCTAACGACGCACCCTAACGACAGGACTCACCCTGACGCACCCTAACGACGCACCCTGACACACGCTAACAACGCACCCTGACGACACAACGCACCCTGACGAACCCTAACGACGCACCCTGGCGCACCCTAACGACGCACCCTGACGCACCCTAACGACGCAACCTGACGCACCCTAACGACGCACCCTGACACACCCTAACGACGCACCCTGACGACACAACGCACCCTGTCGCACCCTAACGACGCACCCTGACACACCCTAACAACGCACCCTGACGACACAACGCACCCTGACGAACCCTAACGACGCACCCTGACGCACCCTAACGACGCACCATGACGCACCCTAACGACGCAACCTGACGCACCCTAACGACGCACCCTGACGCACCCTAACGACGCAACCTGACTCACCCTAACGACGCACCCTAACAACGCACCCTGACGACACAACGCACCCTGACGAACCCTAGCGACGCACCCTAACGACGCAACCTATCGCACCCTAACGAACCCGACGCACCCTATCGCACCCTAACGCACCCTAACGACGCACCCTGACACACCCTAACGACGCACCCTGACGCACCCTAACAACGCACCCTGACGACACAACGCACCCTGACGAACCCTAACGACGCACCCTGACGCACCCTAACGACGACGCACCCTGACGCACCCTAACGACGCACCCTGACACACCCTAACAACGCACCCTGACGAAACAACGCACCCTGACGAACCCTAACGACGCACCCTGACGCACCCTAACGACGCACCCTGACGCACCCTAACGACGCACCCTGACGAACCCTAACGACGCACCCTAACGACAGGACGCACCCTGACGCACCCTAACGACGCACCCTGACGCACCCTAACAACGCACCCTGACGAACCCTAACGACGCACCCTGACGCACCCTAACGATGCACCCTGACGCACCCTAACGACGCACCCTGACGCACCCTAACGACGCACCCTAACGACGCACCCTATCGCACCCTAACGACGCACCCTAACGACGCACCCTAACGACGCACCCTATCGCACCCTAACGACGCACCCTAACGACGCACCCTAACGACGCACCCTATCGCACCCTAACAACGCACCCTAACGACGCACCCTAACGACGCACCCTATCGCACCCTAACGACGCACCCTGACACACCCTAACGACACACCCTGACGCACCCTAACGACGCACCCTGACGAACCCTAATGACGCACCCTGACGAACCCTAACGACGCACCCTGACGCACCCTAACGACGCACCCTGACACACCCTAACAACGCACCCTGACGACACAACGCACCCTGACGAACCCTAACGACGCACCCTAACGACGCACCCTATCGCACCCTGACGACACAACGCACCCTAACGACGCACCCTAACGACGCACCCTAACAACGCACCCTGACGACACAACGCACCCTGACGAACCCTAACGACGCACCCTGACGCACCCTAACGACGCACCATGACGCACCCTAACGACGCTAACGACGCACCCTGACGCACCCTAACGACGCACCCTGACGAACCCTAACGACGCACCCTGACGCACCCTAACAACGCACCCTGACGACACAACGCACCCTGACGAACCCTAACGACGCACCCTGACGCACCCTAACGACGCACCCTGACGCACCCTAACGACGCACCCTGACGCACCCTAACGACGCACCCTGACACACCCTAACGACGCACCCTGACGACACAACGCACCCTGACGACACAACGCACCCTGACGAACCCTAACGACGCACCCTATCGCACACTAACGACGCACCCTGACACACCTTAACAACGCACCCTGACGACACAACGCACCCTGACGCACCCTAACGACGCACCCTGACGCACCCTAACGACGCACCCTGACGCACCCTAACGACGCACCCTGACAAACCCTAACGACGCACCCTGACGCACCCTAACGACGCACCCTGACGCACCCTGACGAACCCTAACAACGCACCCTAACGACAGGACGCACCCTGACGCACCCTAACGACGCACCCTATCGCACCCTAATGACGCACCCTGACACACCCTAACGACGCACCCTGACGCACCCTAACAACGCACCCTGACGACACAACGCACCCTGACGAACCCTAACGACGCACCATGACGCACCCTAAACACGCACCCTGACGCACCCTAACGACGCACCCTGATGCACCCTAACGACGCACCCTGACGCACCCTAACGACGCACCCTGACACACCCTAACAACGCACCCTGACGACACAACGCACCCTGACGAACCCTAACGACGCACCCTGACGCACCCTAACGACGCACCCTGACGCACCCTAACGACGCACCCTGACGAACCCTAACGACGCACCCTAACGACAGGACTCACCCTGACGCACCCTAACGACGCACCCTGACACACCCTAACAACGCACCCTGACGACACAACGCACCCTGACGAACCCTAACGACGCACCCTGGCGCACCCTAACGACGCACCCTGACGCACCCTAACGACGCAACCTGACGCACCCTAACGACGCACCCTGACACACCCTAACAACGCACCCTGACGACACAACGCACCCTGACGAACCCTAACGACGCACCCTAACAACGCACCCTGACGACACAACGCACCCTGACGAACCCTAACGACGCAACCTGACGCACCCTAACGACGCACCCTGACGCACCCTAACGACGCAACCTGACGCACCCTAACGACGCACCCTGACGCACCCTAACGACGCAACCTGACTCACCCTAACGACGCACCCTAACAACGCACCCTGACGACACAACGCACCCTGACGAACCCTAGCGACGCACCCTAACGACGCAACCTATCGCACCCTAACGACGGACCCTAACGACGAACCCTATCGCACCCTAACGCACCCTAACGACGCACCCTGACACACCCTAACGACGCACCCTGACGCACCCTAACAACGCACCCTGACGACACAACGCACCCTGACGAACCCTAACGACGCACCCTGACGCACCCTAACGACGCACCCTGACGCACCCTAACGACGCACCCTGACGCACCCTAACGACGCACCCTGACACACCCTAACGACGCACCCTGATGACACAACGCACCCTGACGAACCCTAACGACGCACCCTGACGCACCCTAACGACGCACCCTGACGAACCCTAACGACGCACCCTGACGAACCCTAACGACGCACCCTGACGCACCCTAACGACGCACCCTGACGCACCCTAACAACGCACCCTGACGACACAACGCACCCTGTCGCACCCTAACGACGCACCCTGACACACCCTAACAACGCACCCTGACGAAACAACGCACCCTGACGAACCCTAACGACGCACCCTGACGCACCCTAACGACGCACCCTGACGCACCCTAACGACGCACCCTGACGAACCCTAACGACGCACCCTAACGACAGGACGCACCCTGACGCACCCTAACGACGCACCCTGACGCACCCTAACGACGCACCCTGACGAACCCTAACGACGCACCCTGACGCACCCTAACGATGCACCCTGACGCACCCTAACGACGCACCCTGACGCACCCTAACAACGCACCCTGACGCACCCTAACGACGCACCCTAACGACGCACCCTATCGCACCCTAACGACGCACGCACCCTGACGACACAACGCACCCTGACGAACCCTAACGACGCACCCTAACGACGCACCCTAACGACGCACCCTGACGACACAACGCACCCTAACGACGCACCCTAACGACGCACCCTAACAACGCACCCTGACGACACAACGCACCCTGACGAACCCTAACGACGCACCCTGACGCACCCTAACGACGCACCATGACGCACCCTAACGACGCACCCTGACGAACCCTAACGACGCACCCTGACGCACCCTAACGACGCACCCTGACGAACCCTAACGACGCACCCTGACGCACCCTAACAACGCACCCTGACGACACAACGCACCCTGACGAACCCTAACGACGCACCCTGACGCACCCTAACGACGCACCCTGACGCACCCTAACGACGCACCCTGACGCACCCTAACGACGCACCCTGACACACCCTAACGACGCACCCTGACGACACAACGCACCCTGACGACACAACGCACCCTGACGAACCCTAACGACGCACCCTATCGCACACTAACGACGCACCCTGACACACCTTAACAACGCACCCTGACGACACAACGCACCCTGACGAACCCTAACGACGCACCCTGACGCACCCTAACGACGCACCCTGACGCACCCTAACGACGCACCCTGACGAACCCTAACGACGCACCCTAACGACAGGACGCACCCTGACGCACCCTGACGCACCCTAACGACGCACCCTGACGAACCCTAACGACGCACCCTAACGACAGGACGCACCCTGACGCACCCTAACGACGCACCCTATCGCACCCTAATGACGCACCCTGACACACCCTAACGACGCACCCTGACGCACCCTAACAACGCACCCTGACGACACAACGCACCCTGACGAACCCTAACGACGCACCATGACGCACCCTAAACACGCACCCTGACGCACCCTAACGACGCACCCTGATGCACCCTAACGACGCACCCTGACGCACCCTAACGACGCACCCTGACACACCCTAACAACGCACCCTGACGACACAACGCACCCTGACGAACCCTAACGACGCACCCTGACGCACCCTAACGACGCACCCTGACGCACCCTAACGACGCACCCTGACGAACCCTAACGACGCACCCTAACGACAGGACTCACCCTGACGCACCCTAACGACGCACCCTGACACACCCTAACAACGCACCCTGACGACACAACGCACCCTGACGAACCCTAACGACGCACCCTGGCGCACCCTAACGACGCACCCTGACGCACCCTAACGACGCAACCTGACGCACCCTAACGACGCACCCTGACGCACCCTAACGACGCACCCTGACGACACAACGCACCCTGTCGTACCCTAACGACGCACCCTGACACACCCTAACAACGCACCCTGACGACACAACGCACCCTGACGAACCCTAACGACGCAACCTGACGCACCCTAACGACGCACCCTGACGCACCCTAACGACGCACCCTGACGAACCCTAACGACGCACCCTGACGCACCCTAACGACGCACCCTGACTCACCCTAACGACGCACCCTAACAACGCACCCTGACGACACAACGCACCCTGACGAACCCTAGCGACGCACCCTAACGACGCAACCTATCGCACCCTAACGACGCACCCTAACGACGCACCCTATCGCACCCAAACGCACCCTAACGACGCACCCTGACACACCCTAACGACGCACCCTGACGCACCCTAACAACGCACCCTGACGACACAACGCACCCTGACGAACCCTAACGACGCACCCTGACGCACCCTAACGACGCACCCTACCCTAACGACGCACCCTGACGACGCACCCTAACGACGCACCCTGACGCACCCTAACGACGCACCCTGACGAACCCTAACACCCTGACGCACCCTAACGACGCACCCTGACGAACCCTAACGACGCACCCTGACGAACCCTAACGACGCACCCTGACGCACCCTAACGACGCACCCTGACGACACAACGCACCCTGTCGTACCCTAACGACGCACCCTGACACACCTTAACAACGCACCCTGACGACACAACGCACCCTGACGAACCCTAACGACGCACCCTGACGCACCCTAACGACGCACCCTGACGCACCCTAACGACGCACCCTGACGAACCCTAACGACGCACCCTAACGACAGGACGCACCCTGACGCACCCTAACGACGCACCCTGACGCACCCTAACAACGCACCCTGACGAACCCTAACGACGCACCCTGACGCACCCTAACGATGCACCCTGACGCACCCTAACGACGCACCCTGACGCACCCTAACGACGCACCCTAACGACGCACCCTATCGCACCCTAACGACGCACCCTAACGACGCACCCTAACGACGCACCCTATCGCACCCTAACGACGCACCCTAACGACGCACCCTAACGACGCACCCTATCGCACCCTAACAACGCACCCTAACGACGCACCCTAACAACGCACCCTATCGCACCCTAACGACGCACCCTAACGACGCACCCTATCGCACCCTAACGACGCACCCTGACACACCCTAACGACACACCCTGACGCACCCTAACAACGCACCCTGACGCACCCTAACGACGCACCCTAACGACGCACCCTATCGCACCCTAACGACGCACCCTGACACACCCTAACAACGCACCCTGACGACACAACGCACCCTGACGAACCCTAACGAAGCACCCTAACGACGCACCCTATCGCACCCTGACGACACAACGCACCCTAACGACGCACCCTAACGACGCACCCTAACAACGCACCCTGACGACACAACGCACCCTGACGAACCCTAACGACGCACCCTGACGCACCCTAACGACGCACCATGACGCACCCTAACGACGCACCCTGACGAACCCTAACGACGCACCCTGACGCACCCTAACGACGCACCCTGACGCACCCTAACGACGCACCCTGACCCACCCTAACAACGCACCCTGACGACACAACGCACCCTGACGAACCCTAACGACGCACCCTGACGCACCCTAACGACGCACCCTGACGCACCCTAACGACGCACCCTGACGCACCCTAACGACGCACCCTGACACACCCTAACGACGCACCCTGACGACACAACGCACCCTGACGACACAACGCACCCTGACGAACCCTAACGACGCACCCTATCGCACCCTAACGACGCACCCTGACACACATTAACAACGCACCCTGACGACACAACGCACCCTGACGAACCCTAACGACGCACCCTGACGCACCCTAACGACGCACCCTGACGCACCCTAACGACGCACCCTGACGAACCCTAACGACGCACCCTAACGACAGGACGCACCCTGACGCACCCTAACGACGCACCCTGACGAACCCTAACGACGCACCCTGACGCACCCTAACGACGCACCCTGACACACCCTAACAACGCACCCTGACGACACAACGCACCCTGACGAACCCTAACGACGCACCCTGACGCACCCTAACGACGCACCCTGACGCACCCTAACGACGCACCCTGACGAACCCTAACGACGCACCCTAACGACAGGACGCACCCTGACGCACCCTAACGACGCACCCTGACGCACCCTAACAACGCACCCTGACGAACCCTAACGACGCACCCTGACACACCCTAACGACGCACCCTGACGAACCCTAACGACGCACCCTATCGCACCCTAACGACGCACCCTGACACACCTTAACAACGCACCCTGACGCCACAACGCACCCTGACGAACCCTAACGACGCACCCTGACGCACCCTAACGACGCACCCTGACGCACCCTAACGACGCACCCTGACGAACCCTAACGACGCACCCTAACGAAGCAACCTATCGCACCCTAACGACGCACCCTAACGACGCACCCTATCGCACCCTAACGCACCCTAACGACGCACCCTGACACACCCTAACGACGCACCCTGACGCACCCTAACAACGCACCCTGACGACACAACGCACCCTGACGAACCCTAACGACGCACCCTGACGCACCCTAACGACGCACCCTGACGCACCCTAACGACGCACCCTAACGACGCACCCTGACACACCCTAACGACGCACCCTGACGACAAAAAGCACCCTGACGAACCCTAACGACGCACCCTGACGCACCCTAACGACGCACCCTGACGAACCCTAACGACGCACCCTGACGAACCCTAACGACGCACCCTGACGCACCCTAACGACGCACCCTGACGCACCCTAACAACGCACCCTGACGACACAACGCACCCTGACGAACCCTAACGACGCACCCTATCGCACCCTAACGACGCACCTTGACACACCTTAACAACGCACCCTGACGACACAACGCACCCTGACGAACCCTAACGACGCACCCTGACGCACCCTAACGACGCACCCTGACGCACCCTAACGACGCACCCTGACGAACCCTAACGACGCACCCTAACGACAGGACGCACCCTAACAACGCACCCTGACGAACCCTAACGACGCACCCTGACACACCCTAACGACGCACCCTGACGAACCCTAACGACGCACCCTATCGCACCCTAACGACGCACCCTGACACACCTTAACAACGCACCCTGACGACACAACGCACCCTGACGAACCCTAACGACGCACCCTGACGCACCCTAACGACGCACCCTGACGCACCCTAACGACGCACCCTGACGAACCCTAACGACGCACCCTGACGAACCTTAACGACACACCCTGACGCACCCTAACAACGCACCCTGACGACACAACGCACCCTGCCGCACCCTAACGACGCACCCTGACGCACCATAACGACGCACCCTGACACACCCTAACGACGCACCCTGACGAACCCTAACAACGCACCCTGACGACACAACGCACCCTAACGACGCACCCTAACGACGCACCCTACACAACGCACCCTGACGCACCCTAACGACGCACCCTGACGAACCCTAACGACAGGACGCACCCTGACGCACCCTAACGACGCACCCTGACGCACCCTAACAACGCACCCTGACGAACCCTAACGACGCACCCTGACGCACCCTAACGATGCACCCTGACGCACCCTAACGACGCACCCTGACGCACCCTAACGACGCACCCTAACGACGCACCCTATCGCACCCTAACGACGCACCCTAACGACGCACCCTAACGACGCACCCTATCGCACCCTAACGACGCACCCTAACGACGCACCCTAACGACGCACCCTATCGCACCCTAACAACGCACCCTAACGACGCACCCTAACAACGCACCCTATCGCACCCTAACGACGCACCCTAACGACGCACCCTATCGCACCCTAACGACGCACCCTGACACACCCTAACGACACACCCTGACGCACCCTAACAACGCACCCTGACGCACCCTAACGACGCACCCTAACGACGCACCCTATCGCACCCTAACGACGCACCCTGACACACCCTAACAACGCACCCTGACGACACAACGCACCCTGACGAACCCTAACGACGCACCCTAACGACGCACCCTATCGCACCCTGACGACACAACGCACCCTAACGACGCACCCTAACGACGCACCCTAACAACGCACCCTGACGACACAACGCACCCTGACGAACCCTAACGACGCACCCTGACGCACCCTAACGACGCACCATGACGCACCCTAACGACGCACCCTGACGAACCCTAACGACGCACCCTGACGCACCCTAACGACGCACCCTGACGAACCCTAACGACGCACCCTGACGCACCCTAACAACGCACCCTGACGACACAACGCACCCTGACGAACCCTAACGACGCACCCTGACGCACCCTAACGACGCACCCTGACGCACCCTAACGACGCACCCTGACGCACCCTAACGACGCACCCTGACACACCCTAACGACGCACCCTGACGACACAACGCACCCTGACGACACAACGCACCCTGACGAACCCTAACGACGCACCCTGACGCACCCTAACGACGCACCCTGACGCACCCTAACGACGCACCCTGACGAACCCTAACGACGCACCCTAACGACAGGACGCACCCTGACGCACCCTGACGCACCCTAACGACGCACCCTGACGAACCCTAACGACGCACCCTAACGACAGGACGCACCCTGACGCACCCTAACGACGCACCCTGACGAACCCTAACGACGCGCCCTGACACACCCTAACGACGCACCCTGACGAACCCTAACAACGCACCCTAACGACACAACGCACCCTAACGACGCACCCTAACAACGCACCCTATCGCACCCTAACGACGCACCCTGACACACCCTAACGACGCACCCTGACGCACCCTAACAACGCACCCTGACGACACAACGCACCCTGACAAACCCTAATGACGCACCCTAACGACGCACCCGATTGCACCCTAACGACGCACCCTAACGACGCACCCTATCGCACCCTAATGACGCACCCTGACACACCCTAACGACGCACCCTGACGCACCCTAACAACGCACCCTGACGACACAACGCACCCTGACGAACCCTAACGACGCACCATGACGCACCCTAACGACGCACCCTGACGCACCCTAACGACGCACCCTGACGCACCCTAACGACGCACCCTGACGCACCCTAACGACGCACCCTGACACACCCTAACAACACTGACGACGCACCCTGACGCACCCTAACGACGCACCCTGACGCACCCTAACGACGCACCCTGACGAACCCTAACGACGCACCCTAACGACAGGACTCACCCTGACGCACCCTAACGACGCACCCTGACACACCCTAACAACGCACCCTGACGACACAACGCACCCTGACGAACCCTAACGACGCACGCACCCTGACGCACCCTGACCCTAACGACGCAACCTGACGCACCCTAACGACGCACCCTGACACACCCTAACGACGCACCCTGACGACACAACGCACCCTGACGAACCCTAACGACGCACCCAGACGCACCCTAACGACGCACCCTGACGCACCCTAACGACGCACCCTAACGACAGGACGCACCCTGACGCACCCTAACGACGCACCCTGACACACCCTAACAACGCACCCTGACGACACAACGCACCTTGACGAACCCTAACGACGCACCCTGACGCACCCTAACGACGCACCCTGACGCACCCTAACGACGCACCCTGACGAACCCTAACGACGCACCCTAACGACAGGACTCACCCTGACGCACCCTAACGACGCACCCTGACACACCCTAACAACGCACCCTGACGACACAACGCACCCTGACGAACCCTAACGACGCACCCTGGCGCACCCTAACGACGCACCCTGACGCACCCTAACGACGCAACCTGACGCACCCTAACGACGCACCCTGACACACCCTAACGACGCACCCTGACGACACAACGCACCCTGACGAACCCTAACGACGCACCCTGACGCACCCTAACGACGCACCCTGACGAACCCTAACGACGCACCCTAACGACAGGACGCACCCTGACGCACCCTAACGACGCACCCTGACGCACCCTAACAATGCACCCTAACGACAGGACGCACCCTGACGCACCCTGACGCACCCTGACGCACCCTAACAGCGCACCCTAACGACACAACGCACCCTGACGCACCCTAACGACGCACCCTGACGAACCCTAACAACGCACCCTGACGACACAACGCACCCTAACGACGCACCCTAACGACGCACCCTAACAACGCACCCTGACGACACAACGCACCCTGACGAACCATAACGACGCACCCTAACGACGCAACCTATCGCACCCTAACGACGCACCCTAACGACGCACCCTATCGCACCCTAACGCACCCTAACGACGCACCCTGACGCACCCTAACAACGCACCCTGACGACACAACGCACCCTGACGAACCCTAACGACGCACCCTGACGCACCCTAACGACGCACCCTGACGCACCCTAACGACGCACCCTGACGCACCCTAACGACGCACCCTGACACACCCTAACGACGCACCCTGACGACACAACGCACCCTGACGAACCCTAACGACGCACCCTGACGCACCCTAACGACGCACCCTGACGAACCCTAACGACGCACCCTGACGAACCCTAACGACGCACCCTGACGCACCCTAACGACGCACCCTGACGCACCCTAACAACGCACCCTGACGACACAACGCACCCTGACGAACCCTAACGACGCACCCTATCGCACCCTAACGACGCACCCTGACACACCTTAACAACGCACCCTGACGACACAACGCACCCTGACGAACCCTAACGACGCACCCTGACGCACCCTAACGACGCACCCTGACGAACCCTAACGACACACCCTAACGACAGGACGCACCCTGACGCACCCTAACGACACACCCTGACGCACCCTAACAACGCACCCTGACGAACCCTAACGACGCACCCTGACACACCCTAACGACGCACCCTGACGAACCCTAACGACGCACCCTATCGCACCCTAACGACGCACCCTGACACACCTTAACAACGCACCCTGACGACACAACGCACCCTGACGAACCCTAACGACGCACCCTGACGCACCCTAACGACGCACCCTGACGCACCCTAACGACGCACCCTGACGAACCCTAACGACGCACCCTAACGACGCAACCTATCGCACCCTAACGACGCACCCTAACGACGCACCCTATCGCACCCTAACGCACCCTAACGACGCACCCTGACACACCCTAACGACGCACCCTGACGCACCCTAACAACGCACCCTGACGACACAACGCACCCTGACGAACCCTAACGACGCACCCTGACGCACCCTAACGACGCACCCTGACGCACCCTAACGACGCACCCTGGCGCACCCTAACGACGCACCCTGACGCACCCTAACGACGCAACCTGACGCACCCTAACGACGCACCCTGACACACCCTAACGACGCACCCTGACGACACAACGCACCCTGACGAACCCTAACGACGCACCCTGACGCACCCTAACGACGCACCCTGACGAACCCTAACGACGCACCCTGACGCACCCTAACGACGCACCCTGACGCACCCTAACGACGCACCCTGACGAACCCTAACGACGCACCCTAACGACAGGACGCACCCTGACGCACCCTAACGACGCACCCTGACGAACCCTAACGACGCGCCCTGACACACCCTAACGACGCACCCTGACGAACCCTAACAACGCACCCTAACGACACAACGCACCCTAATGACGCACCCTAACGACGCACCCTGACGCACCCTAACGACGGACCCTGACACACCCTAACAACGCACCCTGACAACACAACGCACCCTGACGAACCCTAACGACGCACCCTGACGCACCCTAAACACGCACCCTGACGCACCCTAACGACGCACCCTGACGCACCCTAAACACGCACCCTGACGCACCCTAACGACGCACCCTGATGCACCCTAACGACGCATCCTGACGCACCCTAACGACGCACCCTGACGCACCCTAACAACGCACCCTGACGACACAACGCACCCTGACGAACCCTAACGACGCACCCTGACGCACCCTAACGACGCACCCTGACGAACCCTAACGACGCACCCTAACGACAGGACTCACCCTGACGCACCCTAACGACGCACCCTGACGCACCCTAACGACGCACCCTGGCGCACCCTACCCTGGCGCACTAACGACGCACCCTGACGCACCCTAACGACGCACCCTGACGAACCCTAACAACGCACCCTGACGCACCCTAACTAACGACGCACCCTGACGCACCCTAACAACGCACCCTAACGACAGGACGCACCCTGACGCACCCTGACGCACCCTAACAGCGCACCCTAACGACACAACGCACCCTGACGCACCCTAACGACGCACCCTGACGAACCCTAACAACGCACCCTGACGACACAACGCACCCTAACGACGCACCCTAACGACGCACCCTAACAACGCACCCTGACGACACAACGCACCCTGACGAACCCTAACGACGCACCCTAACGACGCAACCTATCGCACCCTGCACCCTAACGACGCACCCTGACAACGCACCCTGACGACAACGCACCCTGACGAACCCTAACGACGCACCCTGACGCACCCTAACGACGCACCCTGACGCACCCTAACAACGCACCCTGACGCACCCTAACGACGCACCCTGACACACCCTAACGACGCATCCTGACGACACAACGCACCCTGACGAACCCTAACGACGCACCCTGACGCACCCTAACGACGCACCCTGACGAACCCTAACGACGCACCCTGACGAACCCTAACGACGCACCCTGACGCACCCTAACGACGCACCCTGACGCACCTTAACAACGCACCCTGACGAACCCTAACGACGCACCCTATCGCACCCTAACGACGCACCCTGATACACCTTAACAACGCACCCTGACGACACAACGCACCCTGACGAACCCTAACGACGCACCCTGACGCACCCTAACGACGCACCCTGACGCACCCTAACGATGCACCCTGACGAACCCTAACGACGCACCCTAACGACAGGACGCACCCTGACGCACCCTAACGACGCACCCTGACGCACCCTAACAACGCACCCTGACGAACCCTAACGACGCACCCTGACGCACCCTAACGACGCACCCTGACGCACCCTAACGACGCACCCTGACGCACCCTAACGACGCACCCTGACACACCCTAACGACGCACCCTGACGAACCCTAACAACGCACCCTGACGACACAACGCACCCTAACGACGCACCCTAACGACGCACCCTAACAACGCACCCTGACGACACAACGCACCCTTACGAACCCTAACGACGCACCCTAACGACGCAACCTATCGCACCCTAACGACGTACCCTAACGACGCACCCTATCGCACCCTAACGCACCCTAACGACGCACCCTGACACACCCTAACGACGCACCCTGACGCACCCTAACAACGCACCCTGACACACCCTAACAACGCACCCTGACGACACAACACACCCTGACGAACCCTAACGACGCACCCTGACGCACCCTAACGACGCACCCTGACGAACCCTAACGACGCACCCTAACGACAGGACTCACCCTGACGCACCCTAACGACGCACCTTGACACCTTCTAACTACGCACCCTGTCGACACAACGCACCCTGACGAACCCTAACGACGCACCCTGGCGCACCCTAACGACGCACCCTGACGCACCCTAACGACGCACCCTGACGAACCCTAACGACGCACCCTAACGACAGGACGCACCCTGACGCACCCTAACGACGCACCCTGACGCACCCTAACAACGCACCCTAACGACAGGACGCACCCTGACGCACCCTGACGCACCCTGACGCACCCTAACAGCGCACCCTAACGACACAACGCACCCTGACGCACCCTAACGACGCACCCTGGCGCACCCTAACGACGCACCCTGACGCACCCTAACGACGCACCCTGACCCACCCTAACGACGCACCCTGACGCACCCTAACGACGCACCCTGACGCACCCTAACGACGCACCCTAACAACGCACCCTGACGACACAACGCACCCTGCCGCACCCTAACGACGCACCCTGACGCACCATAACGACGCACCCTGACACACCCTAACGACGCACCCTGACGAACCCTAACAACGCACCCTGACGACACAACGCACCCTGACGACGCACCCTAACGACGCACCATAACAACGCACCCTGACGACACAACGCACCCTGACGAACCCTAACGACGCACCCCTGACGCACCCTAACGACGCACCCTGACGAACCCTAATGACGCACCCTGACGAACCCTAACGACGCACCCTAACGACAGGACGCACCCTGACGCACCCTAACGACGCACCCTGACACACCCTAACAACGCACCCTGACGACACAACGCACCCTGCCGCACCCTAACGACGCACCCTGACGCACCATAACGACGCACCCTGACACACCCTAACGACGCACCCTGACGAACCCTAACAACGCACCCTGATGACACAACGCACCCTAACGACGCACCCTGTCGACACAACGCACCCTGACGAACCCTAACGACGCACCCTGACGAACCCTAACGACGCACCCTGACGAACCCTAACGACGCACCCTGACGCACCCTAACGACGCACCCTGACGCACCCTAACAACGCACCCTGACGACACAACGCACCCTGACAAACCCTAACGACGCACCCTATCGCACACTAACGACGCACCCTGACACACCTTAACAACGCACCCTGACGACACAACGCACCCTGACGAACCCTAACGACGCACCCTGACGCACCCTAACGACGCACCCTGACGCACCCTAACGACGCACTCTGACGAACCCTAACGACGCACCCTAACGACAGGACTCACCCTGACGCACCCTAACGACGCACCTTGACACCTTCTAACTACGCACCCTGTCGACACAACGCACCCTGACGAACCCTAACGACGCACCCTGGCGCACCCTAACGACGCACCCTGACGCACCCTAACGACGCACCCTGACGAACCCTAACGACGCACCCTAACGACAGGACGCACCCTGACGCACCCTAACGACGCACCCTGACGCACCCTAGCAACGCACCCTAACGACAGGACGCACCCTGACGCACCCTGACGCACCCTGACGCACCCTAACAACGCACCCTAACGACACAACGCACCCTGACGCACCCTAACGACGCACCCTGGCGCACCCTAACGACGCACCCTGACGCACCCTAACCTGACCGACGCACCCTGACGCACCCTAACGACGCACCCTGACGAACCCTAACAACGCACCCTGACGACACAACGCACCCTAACGACGCACCCTAACGACGCACCATAACAACGCACCCTGACGACACAACGCACCCTGACGAACCCTAACGACGCACCCTAACGACGCAACCTATCGCACCCTAACGACGCACCCTAACGACGCACCCTGACGACGCACCCTAACGACGCACCCTGACGCACCCTAACAACGCACCCTGACGACACAACGCACCCTGACGAACCCTAACGACGCACCATGACGCACCCTAACGACGCACCCTGACGCACCCTAACGACGCACCCTGATGCACCCTAACGACGCACCCTGACGCACCCTAACGACGCACCCTGACACACCCTAACAACGCACCCTGACGACACAACGCACCCTGACGAACCCTAATGACGCACCCTGACGAACCCTAACGACGCACCCTGACGCACCCTGACGCACCCTAACGACGCACCCTGACACACCCTAACAACGCACCCTGACGACACAACGCACCCTGCCGCACCCTAACGACGCACCCTGACGCACCATAACGACGCACCCTGACACACCCTAACGACGCACCCTGACGAACCCTAACGACGCACCCTGACGACACAACGCACCCTAACGACGCACCCTGTCGACACAACGCACTGACGAACCCTAACGACGCACCCTGACGCACCCTAACGACGCACCCTGACGAACCCTAACGACGCACCCTGACGCACCCTAACGACGCACCCTGACGCACCCTAACAACGCACCCTGACGACACAACGCACCCTGACAAACCCTAACGACACACCCTATCGCACACTAACGACGCACCCTGACACACCTTAACAACGCACCCTGACGACACAACGCACCCTGACGAACCCTAACGACGCACCCTGACGCACCCTAACGACGCACCCTGACGCACCCTAACGACGCACCCTGACGAACCCTAACGACGCACCCTAACGACAGGACTCACCCTGACGCACCCTAACGACGCACCTTGACACCTTCTAACTACGCACCCTGTCGACACAACGCACCCTGACGAACCCTAACGACGCACCCTGGCGCACCCTAACGACGCACCCTGACGCACCCTAACGACGCACCCTGACGAACCCTAACGACGCACCCTAACGACAGGACGCACCCTGACGCACCCTAACGACGCACCCTAACAACGCACCCTAACGACAGGACGCACCCTGACGCACCCTGACGCACCCTGACGCACCCTAACAGCGCACCCTAACGACACAACGCACCCTGACGCACCCTAACGACGCACCCTGGCGCACCCTAACGACGCACCCTGACGCACCATAACGACGCACCCTGACCCACCCTAACGACGCACCCTGACGCACCCTAACGACGCACCCTGACGCACCCTAACGACGCACCCTGACGCACCCTAACAACGCACCCTGACGACACAACGCACCCTGCCGCACCCTAACGACGCACCCTGACGCACCATAACGACGCACCCTGACACACCCTAACGACGCACCCTGACGAACCCTAACAACGCACCCTGACGACACAACGCACCCTAACGACGCACCCTAACGACGCACCATAACAACGCACCCTGACGACACAACGCACCCTGACGAACCCTAACGACGCACCCTAACGACGCAACCTATCGCACCCTAACGACGCACCCTAACGACGCACCCTATCGCACCCTAACGCACCCTAACAACGCACCCTGACGACACAACGCACCCTGACGAACCCTAACGACGCACCCTGACGCACCCTAAACACGCACCCTGACGCACCCTAACGACGCACCCTGACGCACCCTAACGACGCACCCTGACGCACCCTAACGACGCACCCTGACACACCCTAACAACGCACCCTGACGACACAACGCACCCTGACGAACCCTAATGACGCACCCTGACGAACCCTAACGACGCACCCTAACGACAGGATGCACCCTGACGCACCCTAACGACGCACCCTGACACACCCTAACAACGCACCCTGACGACACAACGCACCCTGCCGCACCCTAACGACGCACCCTGACGCACCATAACGACGCACCCTGACACACCCTAACGACGCACCCTGACGAACCCTAACAACGCACCCTGACGACACAACGCACCCTAACGACGCACCCTGTCGACACAACGCACCCTGACGAACCCTAACGACGCACCCTGACGAACCCTAACGACGCACCCTGACGAACCCTAACGACGCACCCTGACGCACCCTAACGACGCACCCTGACGCACCCTAACAACGCACCCTGACGACACAACGCACCCTGACAAACCCTAACGACGCACCCTATCGCACACTAACGACGCACCCTGACACACCTTAACAACGCACCCTGACGACACAACGCACCCTGACGAACCCTAACGACGCACCCTGACGCACCCTAACGACGCACCCTGACGCACCCTAACGACGCACCCTGACGAACCCTAACTACGCACCCTAACGACAGGACTCACCCTGACGCACCCTAACGACGCACCTTGACACCTTCTAACTACGCACCCTGTCGACACAACGCACCCTGGCGCACCCTAACGACGCACCCTGACGCACCATAACGACGCACCCTGACGCACCCTAACGACGCACCCTGACGAACCCAGGACGCACCCTGACGCACCCTAACGACGCACCCTGACGCACCCTAACAACGCACCCTAACGACAGGACGCACCCTGACGCACCCTGACGCACCCTGACGCACCCTAACAGGACGCACCCTAACGACACAACGCACCCTGACGCACCCTAACGACGCACCCTGGCGCACCCTAACGACGCACCCTGACGCACCATAACGACGCACCCTGACGCACCCTAACGACGCACCCTGACGCACCCTAACGACGCACCCTGACGCACCCTAACGACGCACCCTGACGCACCCTAACAACGCACCCTGACGCACCCTGCCGCACCCTAACGACGCACCCTGACGCACCATAACGACGCACCCTGACGAACCCTAACAACGCACCCTGACGACACAACGCACCCTAACGACGCACCCTAACACACCCTAACAACGCACCCTGACGACACAACGCACCCTGACGAACCCTAACGACGCACCCTAACGACGCAACCTATCGCACCCTAACGACGCACCCTAACGACGCACCCTGACGCACCCTAACAACGCACCCTGACGACACAACGCACCCTGACGAACCCTAACGACGCACCCTGACGCACCCTAAACACGCACCCTGACGCACCCTAACGACGCACCCTGATGCACCCTAACGACGCACCCTGACGCACCCTAACGACGCACCCTGACGCACCCTAACAACGCACCCTGACGACACAACGCACCCTGACGAACCCTAATGACGCACCCTGACGAACCCTAACGACGCACCCTAACGACAGGACGCACCCTGACGCACCCTAACGACGCACCCTGACGCACCCTAACAACGCACCCTGACGACACAACGCACCCTGACGCACCCTAACGACGCACCCTGACGCACCATAACGACGCACCCTGACACACCCTAACGACGCACCCTGAAGAACCCTAACAACGCACCCTGACGACACAACGCACCCTAACGACGCACCCTGTCGACACAACGCACCCTGACGAACCCTAACGACGCACCCTGACGAACCCTAACGACGCACCCTGACGAACCCTAACGACGCACCCTGACGCACCCTAACGACGCACCCTGACGCACCCTAACAACGCACCCTGACGACACAACGCACCCTGACAAACCCTAACGACGCACCCTATCGCACACTAACGACGCACCCTGACACACCTTAACAACGCACCCTGACGACACAACGCACCCTGACGAACCCTAACGACGCACCCTGACGCACCCTAACGACGCACCCTGACGCACCCTAACGACGCACCCTGACGAACCCTAACGACGCACCCTAACGACAGGACGCACCCTGACGCACCCTAACGACGCACCCTGACGAACCCTAACGACGCGCCCTGACACACCCTAACGACGCACCCTGACGAACCCTAACAACGCACCCTAACGACACAACGCACCCTAACGACGCACCCTAACAACGCACCCTATCGCACCCTAACGACGCACCCTGACACACCCTAACGACGCACCCTGACGCACCCTAACAACGCACCCTGACGACACAACGCACCCTGACAAACCCTAATGACGCACCCTAACGACGCACCCTATTGCACCCTAACGACGCAGCCTAACGACGCACCCTATCGCACCCTAACGACGCACCCTGACACACCCTAACGACGCACCCTGACGCACCCTAACAACGCACCCTGACGACACAACGCACCCTGACGAACCCTAACGACGCACCCTGACGCACCCTAAACACGCACCCTGACGCACCCTAACGACGCACCCTGATGCACCCTAACGACGCACCCTGACGCACCCTAACGACGCACCCTGACGCACCCTAACGACGCACCCTGACGCACCCTAACGATGCACCCTGACGCACCCTAACGACGCACCCTGACGAACCCTAACGACGCACCCTAACGACAGGACTCACCCTGACGCACCCTAACAACGCACCTTGACACCTTCTAACTACGCACCCTGTCGACACAACGCACCCTGACGAACCCTAACGACGCACCCTGGCGCACCCTAACGACGCACCCTGACGCACCCTAACGACGCACCCTGACGAACCCTAACGACGCACCCTAACGACAGGACGCACCCTGACGCACCCTAACGACGCACCCTGACGCACCCTAACAACGCACCCTAACGACAGGACGCACCCTGACGCACCCTGACGCACCCTGACGCACCCTAACAGCGCACCCTAACGACACAACGCACCCTGACGCACCCTAACGACGCACCCTGGCGCACCCTAACGACGCACCCTGACGCACCCTAACGACGCACCCTGACCCACCCTAACGACGCACCCTGACGCACCCTAACGACGCACCCTGACGCACCCTAACAACGCACCCTGACCCTGACGACACAACGCACCCTGCCGCACCCTAACGACGCACCCTGACGAACCCTAACAACGCACCCTGACGACACAACGCACCCTGACGAACCCTAACGACGCACCCTAACGACGCAACCTACGCACCCTAACGACGCACCCTATCGCACCCTAACGCACCCTAACGACGCACCCTGACGCACCATAACAACGCACCCTGACGACACAACGCACCCTGACGAACCCTAACGACGCACCATGACGCACCCTAAACACGCACCCTGACGCACCCTAACGACGCACCCTGACGCACCCTAACGACGCACCCTGACGCACCCTAACGACGCACCCTGACACAACCTAACAACGCACCCTGACGACACAACGCACCCTGACGAACCCTAACGACGCACCCTGACGCACCCTAACGACGCACCCTGACGCACCCTAACGACGCACCCTGACACACCCTAACAACGCACCCTGACGACACAACGCACCCTGACGAACCCTAACGACGCACCCTGACGCACCCTAACGACGCACCCTGACGCACCCTAACGACGCACCCTGACGAACCCTAACGACGCACCCTAACGACAGGACGCACCCTGACGCACCCTAACGACGCACCCTGACGCACCCTAACAACGCACCCTGACGACACAACACACGCACCCTAACGACGCACCCTGCCGCACCCTAACGACGCACCCTGACACACCCTAACGACGCACCCTGACGAACCCTAACAACGCACCCTGACGACCTGTCGACACACGCACCCTGACGAACCCTAACGACGCACCCTGACGAACCCTAACGACGCACCCTGACGCACCCTAACGACGCACCCTGACGCACCCTAACGACGCACCCTGACGACACAACGCACCCTGACTAACCCTAACGACGCACCCTGACGCACCCTAACGACGCACCCTGACGCACCCTAACGACGCACCCTGACGAACCCTAACGACGCACCCTGACGCACCCTAACGACGCACCCTGACGCACCCTAACAACGCACCCTGACGACACAATGCACCCTGACGAACCCTAACGACGCACCCTATCGCACACTAACGACGCACCCTGACACACCCTAACAACGCACCCTGACGACACAACGCACCCTGACGAACCCTAACGACGCACCCTGACGCACCCTAACGACGCACCCCGACGCACCCTAACGACGCACCCTGACGCACCCTAACAACGCACCCTGACGACAGGACGCACCCTGACGCACCCTAACGATGCACCCTGACGAACCCTAACGACGCGCCCTGACACACCCTAACGACGCACCCTAACGACAGGACGCACCCTGACGCACCCTAACGACGCACCCTGACGAACCCTAACGACGCACCCTAACGACAGGACTCACCCTGACGCACCCTAACGACGCACCCTGACACACCCTAACAACGCACCCTGACGACACAACGCACCCTGACGAACCCTAACGACGCACCCTGGCGCAACCTAACGACGCACCCTGACGCACCCTAACGACGCACCCTGACGAACCCTAACGACGCACCCTAACGACAGGACGCACCCTGACGCACCCTGACGCACCCTGACGCACCCTAACAGCGCACCCTAACGACACAACGCACCCTGACGCACCCTAACGACGCACCCTGGCGCACCCTAACGACGCACCCTGACGCACCCTAACGACGCACCCTGACGCACCCTAACGACGCACCCTGACGCACCCTAACGACGCACCCTGACGCACCCTAACGACGCACCCTGACGCACCCTAACAACGCACCCTGACGACACAACGCACCCTGCCGCACCCTAACGACGCACCCTGACGCACCATAACGACGCACCCTGACACACCCTAACGACGCACCCTGACGAACCCTAACAACGCACCCTGACGACACAACGCACCCTAACGACGCACCCTAACGACGCACCATAACAACGCACCCTGACGACACAACGCACCCTGACGAACCCTAACGACGCACCCTAACGACGCAACCTATCGCACCCTATCGCACCCTAACGACGCACCCTAACGACGCACCCTATCGCACCCTAACGACGCACCCTGACACACCCTAACGACGCACCCTGACGCACCCTAACAACGCACCCTGACGCACCCTAACGACGCACCCTAACGACGCACCCTATCGCACCCTAACGACGCACCCTGACACACCCTAACAACGCACCCTGACGACACAACGCACCCTGACGAACCCTAACGACGCACCCTAACGACGCACCCTATCGCACCCTAACGACGCAGCCTAACGCACCCTAACGACGCACCTTGACACACCCTAACAACGCACCCTGACGACACAACGCACCCTGACGAACCCTAACGACGCACCCTGACGCACCCTAATGACGCACCATGACGCACCCTAACGACGCACCCTGACGAACCCTAACGACGCACCCTGACGCACCCTAACGACGCACCCTGACGAACCCTAACGACGCACCCTGACACACCCTAACAACGCACCCTGACGACACAACGCACCCTGACGAACCCTAACGACGCACCCTGACGCACCCTAACGACGCACCCTGACGCACCCTAACGACGCACCCTGACGAACCCTAACGACGCACCCTGACGAACCTTAACGACGCACCCTGACGCACCCTAACGACGCAACCTGACTCACCCTAACAACGCACCTTGACGACACAACGCACCCTGACGAACCCTAACGACGCACCCTATCGCACCCTAACGACGCACCCTGACACACCTTAACAACGCACCCTGACGACACAACGCACCCTGACGAACCCTAACGACGCGCCCTGACATACCCTAACGACGCACCCTAACGACAGGACTCACCCTGACGCACCCTAACGACGCACCCTGACACACCCTAACAACGCACCCTGACGACACAACGCACCCTGACGAACCCTAACGACGCACCCTGGCGCAACCTAACGACGCACCCTGACGCACCCTAACGACGCACCCTGACGAACCCTAACGACGCACCCTAACGACAGGACGCACCCTGACGCACCCTGACGCACCCTGACGCACCCTAACAGCGCACCCTAACGACACAACGCACCCTGACGCACCCTAACGACGCACCCTGGCGCACCCTAACGACGCACCCTGACGCACCCTAACGACGCACCCTGACGCACCCTAACGACGCACCCTGACGCACCCTAACGACGCACCCTGACGCACCCTAACGACGCACCCTGACGCACCCTAACAACGCACCCTGACGACACAACGCACCCTGACGCACCCTAACGACGCACCCTGACGCACCCTAACGACGCACCCTGACGCACCCTAACGACGCACCCTGACGCACCCTAACGACGCACCCTGACGCACCCTAACGACGCAACGACGCACCATAACAACGCACCCTGACGACACAACGCACCCTGACGAACCCTAACGACGCACCCTAACGCAACCCTATCGCACCCTATCGCACCCTAACCGCACCCTAACGACGCACCCTGACACACCCTAACGACGCACCCTGACGAACCCTAACGACGCACCCTGACGAACCCTAACGACGCACCCTGACGCACCCTAACGACGCACCCTGACGCACCCTAACAACGCACCCTGACGACACAATGCACCCTGACGAACCCTAACGACGCACCCTATCGCACCCTAACGACGCACCCTGACACACCTTAACAACGCACCCTGACGACACAACGCACCCTGACGCACCCTAACGACGCACCCTGACGCACCCTAACGACGCACCCCGACGCACCCTAACGACGCACCCTGACGAACCCTAACGACGCACCCTGACGACACGACGCACCCTGACGCACCCTAACGACGCACCCTGACGAACCCTAACGACGCGCCCTGACACACCCTAACGACGCACCCTAACGACAGGACGCACCCTGACGCACCCTAACGACGCACCCTGACGAACCCTAACGACGCACCCTAACGACAGGACTCACCCTGACGCACCCTAACGACGCACCCTGACACACCCTAACAACGCACCCTGACGACACAACGCACCCTGACGAACCCTAACGACGCACCCTGGCGCAACCTAACGACGCACCCTGACGCACCCTAACGACGCACCCTGACGAACCCTAACGACGCACCCTAACGACAGGACGCACCCTGACGCACCCTGACGCACCCTGACGCACCCTAACAGCGCACCCTAACGACACAACGCACCCTGACGCACCCTAACGACGCACCCTGGCGCACCCTAACGACGCACCCTGACGCACCCTAACGACGCACCCTGACGCACCCTAACGACGCACCCTGACGCACCCTAACGACGCACCCTGACGCACCCTAACGACGCACCCTGACGCACCCTAACAACGCACCCTGACGACACAACGCACCCTGCCGCACCCTAACGACGCACCCTGACGCACCATAACGACGCACCCTGACACACCCTAACGACGCACCCTGACGAACCCTAACAACGCACCCTGACGACACAACGCACCCTAACGACGCACCCTAACGACGCACCATAACAACGCACCCTGACGACACAACGCACCCTGACGAACCCTAACGACGCACCCTAACGACGCAACCTATCGCACCCTATCGCACCCTAACGACGCACCCTAACGACGCACCCTATCGCACCCTAACGACGCACCCTGACACACCCTAACGACGCACCCTGACGCACCCTAACAACGCACCCTGACGCACCCTAACGACGCACCCTAACGACGCACCCTATCGCACCCTAACGACGCACCCTGACACACCCTAACAACGCACCCTGACGACACAACGCACCCTGACGAACCCTAACGACGCACCCTAACGACGCACCCTATCGCACCCTAACGACGCAGCCTAACGCACCCTAACGACGCACCTTGACACACCCTAACAACGCACCCTGACGACACAACGCACCCTGACGAACCCTAACGACGCACCCTGACGCACCCTAATGACGCACCATGACGCACCCTAACGACGCACCCTGACGAACCCTAACGACGCACCCTGACGCACCCTAACGACGCACCCTGACGAACCCTAACGACGCACCCTGACACACCCTAACAACGCACCCTGACGACACAACGCACCCTGACGAACCCTAACGACGCACCCTGACGCACCCTAACGACGCACCCTGACGCACCCTAACGACGCACCCTGACGAACCCTAACGACGCACCCTGACGAACCTTAACGACGCACCCTGACGCACCCTAACGACGCAACCTGACTCACCCTAACAACGCACCTTGACGACACAACGCACCCTGACGAACCCTAACGACGCACCCTATCGCACCCTAACGACGCACCCTGACACACCTTAACAACGCACCCTGACGACACAACGCACCCTGACGAACCCTAACGACGCGCCCTGACATACCCTAACGACGCACCCTAACGACAGGACTCACCCTGACGCACCCTAACGACGCACCCTGACACACCCTAACAACGCACCCTGACGACACAACGCACCCTGACGAACCCTAACGACGCACCCTGGCGCAACCTAACGACGCACCCTGACGCACCCTAACGACGCACCCTGACGAACCCTAACGACGCACCCTAACGACAGGACGCACCCTGACGCACCCTGACGCACCCTGACGCACCCTAACAGCGCACCCTAACGACACAACGCACCCTGACGCACCCTAACGACGCACCCTGGCGCACCCTAACGACGCACCCTGACGCACCCTAACGACGCACCCTGACGCACCCTAACGACGCACCCTGACGCACCCTAACGACGCACCCTGACGCACCCTAACGACGCACCCTGACGCACCCTAACAACGCACCCTGACGACACAACGCACCCTGCCGCACCCTAACGACGCACCCTGACGCACCATAACGACGCACCCTGACACACCCTAACGACGCACCCTGACGAACCCTAACAACGCACCCTGACGACACAACGCACCCTAACGACGCACCCTAACGACGCACCATAACAACGCACCCTGACGACACAACGCACCCTGACGAACCCTAACGACGCACCCTAACGACGCAACCTATCGCACCCTATCGCACCCTAACGACGCACCCTAACGACGCACCCTATCGCACCCTAACGACGCACCCTGACACACCCTAACGACGCACCCTGACGCACCCTAACAACGCACCCTGACGCACCCTAACGACGCACCCTAACGACGCACCCTATCGCACCCTAACGACGCACCCTGACACACCCTAACAACGCACCCTGACGACACAACGCACCCTGACGAACCCTAACGACGCACCCTAACGACGCACCCTATCGCACCCTAACGACGCAGCCTAACGCACCCTAACGACGCACCCTGACACACCCTAACAATGCACCCTGACGACACAACGCACCCTGACGAACCCTAACGACGCACCCTGACGCACCCTAACGACGCACCATGACGCACCCTAACGACGCACCCTGACGAACCCTAGCGACGCACCCTGACGCACCCTAACGACGCACCCTGACGAACCCTAACGACGCACCCTGACACACCCTAACAACGCACCCTGACGACACAACGCACCCTGACGAACCCTAACGACGCACCCTGACGCACCCTAACGACGCACCCTGACGCACCCTAACGACGCACCCTGACGAACCCTAACGACGCACCCTGACGAACCTTAACGACGCACCCTGACGCACCCTAACGACGCAACCTGACTCACCCTAACAACGCACCTTGACGACACAACGCACCCTGACGAACCCTAACGACGCACCCTATCGCACCCTAACGACGCACCCTGACACACCTTAACAACGCACCCTGACGACACAACGCACCCTGACGAACCCTAACGACGCACCCTGACGCACCCTAACGACGCACCCTAACACACCCTAACGACGCACCCTGACGAACCCTAACGACGCACCCTGACGAACCTTAACGACGCACCCTGACGCACCCTAACGACGCACCCTGACGCACCCTAACAAAGCACCCTGACGACACAACGCACCCTGCCGCACCCTAACGACGCACCCTGACGCACCATAACGACGCACCCTGACACACCCTAACGACGCACCCTGACGACGCACCCTAACAACGCACCCTGACGACACAACGCACCCTGACGAACCCTAACGACGCACCCTAACGACGCAACCTATCGCACCCTAACGACGCACCCTAACGACACACCCTATCGCACCCTAACGCACCCCAACGACGCACCCTGACACACCCTAACGACGCACCCTGACGCACCCTAACAACGCACCCTGACGACACAACGCACCCTGACGAACCCTAACGACGCACCCTGACGCACCCTAACGACGCACCCTGACGCACCCTAACGACGCACCCTGACGCACCCTAACGACGCACCCTGACACACCCTAACGACGCACCCTGACGACACAACGCACCCTGACGAACCCTAACGACGCACCCTGACGCACCCTAACGACGCACCCTGACGAACCCTAACGACGCACCCTGACGAACCCTAACGACGCACCCTGACGCACCCTAACGACGCACCCTGACGCACCCTAACAACGCACCCTGACGACACAACGCACCCTGACGCACCCTAACGACGCACCCTGACGCACCCTAACAACGCACCCTGACGACACAACGCACCCTGACGCACCCTAACGACGCACCCTGACGCACCCTAACAACGCACCCTGACGACACAACGCACCCTGACGAACCCTAACGACGCACCCTATCGCACACTAACGACGCACCCTGACGATACAACGCACCCTGACGAACCCTAACGACGCACCCTGACGCACCCTAACGACGCACCCTGACGAACCCTAACGACGCACCCTAACGACAGGACGCACCCTGACGCACCCTAACGACGCACCCTGACGAACCCTAACGACGCGCCCTGACACACCCTAACGACGCACCCTGACGAACACTAACAACGCACCCTAACGACACAACGCACCCTAACGACGCACCCTAACAACGCACCCTATCGCACCCTAACGACGCACCCTGACACACCCTAACGACGCACCCTGACGCACCCTAACAACGCACCCTGACGACACAACGCAACCTGACAAACCCTAATGACGCACCCTAACGACGCACCCTATTGCACCCTAACGACGCACCCTAACGACGCACCCTATCGCACCCTAACGACGCACCCTGACACACCCTAACGACGCACCCTGACGCACCCTAACAACGCACCCTGACGACACAACGCGCCCTGACGAACCCTAACGACGCACCCTGACGCACCCTAAACACGCACCCTGACGCACCCTAACGATGCACCCTGATGCACCCTAACGACGCACCCTGACGCACCCTAACGACGCACCCTGACACACCCTAACAACGCACCCTGACGACACAACGCACCCTGACGAACCCTAACGACGCACCCTGACGCACCCTAACGACGCACCCTGACGCACCCTAACGACGCACCCTGACGAACCCTAACGACGCACCCTAACGACAGGACTCACCCTGACGCACCCTAACGACGCACCCTGACACACCCTAACAACGCACCCTGACGACACAACGCACCCTGACGAACCCTAACGACGCACCCTGACGCACCCTAACGACGCACCCTGACGAACCCTAACGACGCACCCTGACGCACCCTAACGACGCACCCTGACGAACCCTAACGACGCACCCTGACACACCCTAACAACGCACCCTGACGACACAACGCACCCTGACGAACCCTAACGACGCACCCTGACGCACCCTAACGACGCACCCTGACGCACCCTAACGACGCACCCTGACGAACCCTAACGACGCACCCTGACGAACCTTAACGACGCACCCTGACGCACCCTAACGACGCAACCTGACTCACCCTAACAACGCACCTTGACGACACAACGCACCCTGACGAACCCTAACGACGCACCCTATCGCACCCTAACGACGCACCCTGACACACCTTAACAACGCACCCTGACGACACAACGCACCCTGACGAACCCTAACGACGCGCCCTGACATACCCTAACGACGCACCCTAACGACAGGACTCACCCTGACGCACCCTAACGACGCACCCTGACACACCCTAACAACGCACCCTGACGACACAACGCACCCTGACGAACCCTAACGACGCACCCTGGCGCAACCTAACGACGCACCCTGACGCACCCTAACGACGCACCCTGACGAACCCTAACGACGCACCCTAACGACAGGACGCACCCTGACGCACCCTGACGCACCCTGACGCACCCTAACAGCGCACCCTAACGACACAACGCACCCTGACGCACCCTAACGACGCACCCTGGCGCACCCTAACGACGCACCCTGACGCACCCTAACGACGCACCCTGACGCACCCTAACGACGCACCCTGACGCACCCTAACGACGCACCCTGACGCACCCTAACGACGCACCCTGACGCACCCTAACAACGCACCCTGACGACACAACGCACCCTGCCGCACCCTAACGACGCACCCTGACGCACCATAACGACGCACCCTGACACACCCTAACGACGCACCCTGACGAACCCTAACAACGCACCCTGACGACACAACGCACCCTAACGACGCACCCTAACGACGCACCATAACAACGCACCCTGACGACACAACGCACCCTGACGAACCCTAACGACGCACCCTAACGACGCAACCTATCGCACCCTATCGCACCCTAACGACGCACCCTAACGACGCACCCTATCGCACCCTAACGACGCACCCTGACACACCCTAACGACGCACCCTGACGCACCCTAACAACGCACCCTGACGCACCCTAACGACGCACCCTAACGACGCACCCTATCGCACCCTAACGACGCACCCTGACACACCCTAACAACGCACCCTGACGACACAACGCACCCTGACGAACCCTAACGACGCACCCTAACGACGCACCCTATCGCACCCTAACGACGCAGCCTAACGCACCCTAACGACGCACCCTGACACACCCTAACAACGCACCCTGACGACACAACGCACCCTGACGAACCCTAACGACGCACCCTGACGCACCCTAACGACGCACCATGACGCACCCTACGCGACGCACCCTGACGCACCCTAACGACGCACCCTGACGAACCCTAACGACGCACCCTGACACACCCTAACAACGCACCCTGACGACACAACGCACCCTGACGAACCCTAACGACGCACCCTGACGCACCCTAACGACGCACCCTGACGCACCCTAACGACGCACCCTGACGAACCCTAACGACGCACCCTGACGAACCTTAACGACGCACCCTGACGCACCCTAACGACGCAACCTGACTCACCCTAACAACGCACCTTGACGACACAACGCACCCTGACGAACCCTAACGACGCACCCTATCGCACCCTAACGACGCACCCTGACACACCTTAACAACGCACCCTGACGACACAACGCACCCTGACGAACCCTAACGACGCACCCTGACGCACCCTAACGACGCACCCTGACGAACCCTAACGACGCACCCTGACGAACCTTAACGACGCACACTGACGCACCCTAACGACGCACCCTGACGCACCCTAACGCACCCTGACGCACCCTAACGACGCACCCTGACGCACCATAACGACGCACCCTGACACACCCTAACGACGCACCCTGACGACGCACCCTAACAACGCACCCTGACGACACAACGCACCCTAACGACGCACCCTAACGACGCAACCTATCGCACCCTAACGACGCACCCTAACGACACACCCTATCGCACCCTAACGCACCCCAACGACGCACCCTGACACACCCTAACGACGCACCCTGACGCACCCTAACAACGCACCCTGACGACACAACGCACCCTGACGAACCCTAACGACGCACCCTGACGCACCCTAACGACGCACCCTGACGCACCCTAACGACGCACCCTGACGCACCCTAACGACGCACCCTGACACACCCTAACGACGCACCCTGACGACACAACGCACCCTGACGAACCCTAACGACGCACCCTGACGCACCCTAACGACGCACCCTGACGAACCCTAACGACGCACCCTGACGAACCCTAACGACGCACCCTGACGCACCCTAACGACGCACCCTGACGCACCCTAACAACGCACCCTGACGACACAACGCACCCTGACGCACCCTAACGACGCACCCTGACGCACCCTAACAACGCACCCTGACGACACAACGCACCCTGACGCACCCTAACGACGCACCCTGACGCACCCTAACAACGCACCCTGACGACACAACGCACCCTGACGAACCCTAACGACGCACCCTATCGCACACTAACGACGCACCCTGACGATACAACGCACCCTGACGAACCCTAACGACGCACCCTGACGCACCCTAACGACGCACCCTGACGAACCCTAACGACGCACCCTAACGACAGGACGCACCCTGACGCACCCTAACGACGCACCCTGACGAACCCTAACGACGCGCCCTGACACACCCTAACGACGCACCCTGACGAACACTAACAACGCACCCTAACGACACAACGCACCCTAACGACGCACCCTAACAACGCACCCTATCGCACCCTAACGACGCACCCTGACACACCCTAACGACGCACCCTGACGCACCCTAACAACGCACCCTGACGACACAACGCAACCTGACAAACCCTAATGACGCACCCTAACGACGCACCCTATTGCACCCTAACGACGCACCCTAACGACGCACCCTATCGCACCCTAACGACGCACCCTGACACACCCTAACGACGCACCCTGACACACCCTAACAACGCACCCTGACGACACAACGCGCCCTGACGAACCCTAACGACGCACCCTGACGCACCCTAACGACGCACCCTGACGCACCCTAACGATGCACCCTGATGCACCCTAACGACGCACCCTGACGCACCCTAACGACGCACCCTGACACACCCTAACAACGCACCCTGACGACACAACGCACCCTGACGAACCCTAACGACGCACCCTGACGCACCCTAACGACGCACCCTGACGCACCCTAACGACGCACCCTGACGAACCCTAACGACGCACCCTAACGACAGGACTCACCCTGACGCACCCTAACGACGCACCCTGACACACCCTAACAACGCACCCTGACGACACAACGCACCCTGGCGCACCCTAACGACGCACCCTGGCGCACCCTAACGACGCACCCTGACGCACCCTAACGACGCACCCTGACGCACCCTAACAACGCACCCTAACGACAGGACGCACCCTGACGCACCCTAACGACGCACCCTGACGCACCCTAACAACGCACCCTAACGACAGGACGCACCCTGACGCACCCTAACGACGCACCCTGACGCACCCTAACAACGCACCCTGACGACACAACGCACCATGCCGCACCCTAACGACGCACCCTGACGCACCATAACGACGCACCCTGACACACCCTAACGACGCACCCTGACGAACCCTAACAACGCACCCTGACGACACAACGCACCCTAACGACGCACCCTAACGACGCACCCTAACAACGCACCCTGACGACACAACACACCCTGACGAACCCTAACGACGCACCCTAACGACGCAACCTATCGCACCCTAACGACGCACCCTAACGACGCACCCTATCGCACCCTAACGCACCCTAACGACGCACCCTGACGCACCCTAACGACGCACCCTGACGAACCCTAACGACGCACCCTGACGCACCCTAACGACGCACCCTGACGCACCCTAACGACGCACCCTGACGCACCCTAACGACGCACCCTGACGAACCCTAACAACGCACCCTGACGACACAACGCACCCTGACGAACCCTAACGACGCACCCTGACGCACCCTAACGACGCACCCTGACGCACCCTAACGACGCACCCTTACGAACCTTAACGACGCACCCTGACGCACCCTAACGACGCACCCTGACTCAACCTAACAACGCACCCTGACGACACAACGCACCCTGACGAACCCTAACGACGCACCCTGACGCACCCTAACGACGCACCCTGACACACCTTAACAACGCACCCTGACGAACCCTAACGGCGCAACCTGACTCACCCTAACAACGCACCCTGACGACACAACGCACCCTGACGAACCCTAACGACGCACCCTGACGCACCCTAACAACGCACCCTGACGCACCCTAACGACGCACCCTGACGAACCCTAACGACGCACCCTGACGAACCCTAACGACGCACCCTGACGCACCCTAACGACGCACCCTGACGCACCCTCACAACGCACCCTGACGACACAACGCACCCTACCCTAACGACGCACCCTGACGCACCATAACGACGCACCCTGACACACCCTAACGACGCACCCTGACGAACCCTAACAACGCACCCTGACGACACAACGCACCCTAACGACGCACCCTAACGACGCACCCTAACAACGCACCCTGACGACACAACGCACCCTGACGAACCCTAACGACGCACCCTAACGACGACGCACCCTAACGACGCACCCTGACGCACCCTAACAACGCACCCTGACGCACCCTAACGACGCACCCTGACGCACCCTAACGACGCACCCTGACGAACCCTAACGACGCACCCTGACGCACCCTAACGACGCACCCTGACGCACCCTCACAACGCACCCTGACGACACAACGCACCCTGCCGCACCCTAACGACGCACCCTGACGCACCATAACGACGCACCATGACACACCCTAACGACGCACCCTGACGAACCCTAACAACGCACCCTGACGACACAACGCACCCTAACGACGCACCCTAACGACGCACCCTAACAACGCACCCTGACGACACAACGCACCCTGACGAACCCTAACGACGCACCCTAACGACGCAACCTATCGCACCCTAACGACGCACCCTAACGACGCACCCTGACACACTGTAACGACGCACCCTGACGCACCCTAACGACGCACCCTGACGAACCTTAACGACGCACCCTGACGCACCCTAACGACGCAACCTGACTCACCCTAACAACGCACCCTGACGACACAACGCACCCTGACGAACCCTAACGACGCACCCTATCGCACCCTAACGACGCACCCTGACACACCTTAACAACGCACCCTGACGACACAACGCACCCTGACGAACCCTAACGACGCACCCTGACGCACCCTAACGACGCAACCTGACGCACCATAACGACGCACCCTGACGAACCCTAACGACGCACCCTGACGAACCTTAACGACGCACCCTGACGCACCCTAACGACGCACCCTGACGCACCCTAACAACGCACCCTGACGACACAACGCACCCTGCCGCACCCTAACGACGCACCCTGACGCACCATAACGACGTACCCTGACACACCCTAACAACGCACCCTGACGAACCCTAACATCGCACCCTGACGACACAACGCACCCTAACGACGCACCCTAACGACGCACCCTAACAACGCACCCTGACGACACAACGCACCCTGACGAACCCTAACGACGCACCCTAACGACGCAACCTATCGCACCCTAACGACGCACCCTGACGAACACTAACGACGCACCCTAACGACAGGACTCACCCTGACGCACCCTAACGACGCACCCTGACACACCCTAACAACGCACCCTGACGACACAACGCACCCTGACGAACCCTAACGACGCACCCTGGCGCACCCTAACGACGCACCCTGACGCACCCTAACGACGCACCCTGACGAACCCTAACGACGCACCCTAACGACAGGACGCACCCTAACGACGCACCCTGACGCACCCTAACAACGCACCCTAACGACAGGACGCACCCTGACGCACCCTGACGCACCCTGACGCACCCTAACAACGCACCCTGACGACACAACGCACCCTGCCGCACCCTAACGACGCACCCTGACGCACCATAACGACGCACCCTGACACACCCTAACGACGCACCCTGACGAACCCTAACAACGCACCCTGACGATACAACGCACCCTAACGACGCACCCTAACGACGCACCCTAACAACGCACCCTGACGACACAACGCACCCTGACGAACCCTAACGACGCACCCTAACGACGCAACCTATCGCACCCTAACGACGCACCCTAACGACGCACCCTATCGCACCCTGACGCACCCTAACGACGCACCCTGACACACCTTGACGACGCACCCTGACGCACCCTAACGACGCACCCTGACGAACCCTAACGACGCACCCTGACGCACCCTAACGACGCACCCTGGCGCACCCTGGCGCACCCTAAAGACGCACCCTGACGAACCCTAACGACGCACCCTGACACACCCTAACAACGCACCCTGACGACACAACGCACCCTGACGAACCCTAACGACGCACCCTGACGAACCTTAACGACGCACCCTGCCGCACCCTAACGACGCAACCTGACTCACCCTAACAACGCACCCTGACGACACAACGCACCCTGACGAACCCTAACGACGCACCCTATCGCACCCTAACGACGCACCCTGACGCACCCTAACGACGCACCCTGACGCACCCTAACGACGCACCCTGACGCACCCTAACAACGCACCCTGACGACACAACGCACCCTGACGCACCCTAACGACGCACCCTGACGAACCTTAACGACGCACCCTGACGCACCCTAACGACGCAACCTGACTCACCCTAACAACAAACCCTGACGACACAACGCACCCTAACGACGCACCCTAACGACGCACCCTAACAACGCACCCTGACGACACAACGCACCCTGACGAACCCTAACGACGCACCCTAACAACGCAACCTATCGCACCCTAACGACGCACCCTAACGACGCACCCTAACGCACCCTAACGACGCACCCTGACACACTCTAACGACGCACCCTGACGCACCCTAACGACGCACCCTGACGAACCTTAACGACGCACCCTGACGAACCCTAACGACGCACCCTGACGCACCCTAACGACGCACCCTGACGCACCCTAACAACGCACCCTGACGACACAACGCACCCTGCCGCACCCTAACGACGCACCCTGACGCACCATAACGACGCACCCTGACACACCCTAACGACGCACCCTGACGAACCCTAACAACGCACCCTGACGACACAACGCACCCTAACGACGCACCCTAACGACACACCCTAACAACGCACCCTGACGACACAACGCACCCTGACGAACCCTAACGACGCACCCTAACGACGCAACCTATCGCACCCTAACGACGCACCCTAACGACGCACCCTATCGCACCCTAACGCACTCTAACGACGCACCCTGACGAACCCTAACGACGCACCCTGATGCACCCTAACGACGCACCCTGACGCACCCTAACGACGCACCCTGACGCACCCTAACGACGCACCCTGACACACCCTAACGACGCACCCTGACGACACAACGCACCCTGACAAACCCTAACGACGCACCCTGACGCACCCTAACGACACACCCTGACGCACCCTAACGACGCACCCTGACGAACCCTAACGACGCACCCTGACGCACCCTAACGACGCACCCTGACGCACCCTAACAACGCACCCTGACGACACAACGCACCCTAACGAACCCTAACGACGCACCCTATCGCACCCTAACGACGCACCCTGACACACCTTAACAACGCACCCTGACGACACAACGCACCCTGACGAACCCTAACGACGCACCCTGACGCACCCTAACGACGCACCCTGACGCACCCTAACGACGCACCCTGACGAACCCTAACGACGCACCCTAACGACAGGACGCACCCTGACGCACCCTAACGACGCACCCTGACGCACCATAACGATGCACCCTGACACACCCTAACGACGCACCCTGACGAACCCTAACAACGCACCCTGACGACACAACGCACCCTAACGACGCACCCTAACGACGCACCCTAACAACGCACCCTAACGACACAACGCACCCTGACGAACCCTAACGACGCACCCTAACGACGCAACCTATCGCACCCTAACGACGCACCCTAACGACGCACCCTATCGCACCCTAACGCACCCTAACGACGCACCCTGACACACCCTAACGACGCACCCTGACGCACCCTAACGACGCACCCTGACGACACAACGCACCCTGACGAACCCTAACGACGCACCCTGACGCACCCTAACGACGCCCCTGACGCACCCTAACGACGCACCCTGACGCACCCTAACGACGCACCCTGACACACCCTAACGACGCACCCTGACGACACAACGCACCCTGACGAACCCTAACGACGCACCCTGACGCACCCTAACGACGCACCCTGACGAACCCTAACGACGCACCCTGACGAACCCTAACGACGCACCCTGACGCACCCTAACGACGCACCCTGACGCACCCTAACAACGCACCCTGACGACACAACGCACCCTGACGAACCCTAACGACGCACCCTGACACACCCTAACGACGCACCCTGACGAACCCTAACAACGCACCCTGATGACACAACGCACCCTAACGACGCACCCTAACGACGCACCCTAACAACGCACCCTGACGACACAACGCACCCTGACGAACCCTAACGACGCACCCTAACGACGCAACCTATCGCACCCTAACGACGCACGCTAACGACGCACCCTATCGCACCCTAACGCACCCTAACGACGCACCCTGACACACCCTAACGACGCACCCTGACGCACCCTAACGACGCACCCTGACGACACAACGCACCCTGACGAACCCTAACGACGCACCCTGACGCACCCTAACGACGCCCCTGACGCACCCTAACGACGCACCCTGACGCACCCTAACGACGCACCCTGACACACCCTAACGACGCACCCTGACGACACAACGCACCCTGACGAACCCTAACGACGCACCCTGACGCACCCTAACGACGCACCCTGACGAACCCTAACGACGCACCCTGACGAACCCTAACGACGCACCCTGACGCACCCTAACGACGCACCCTGACGCACCCTAACAACGCACCCTGACGACACAACGCACCCTGACGAACCCTAACGACGCACCCTGACACACCCTAACGACGCACCCTGACGAACCCTAACAACGCACCCTGACGACACAACGCACCCTAACGACGCACCCTAACGACGCACCCTAACAACGCACCCTGACGACACAACGCACCCTGACGAACCCTAACGACGCACCCTAACGACGCAACCTATCGCACCCTAACGACGCACGCTAACGACGCACCCTATCGCACCCTAACGCACCCTAACGACGCACCCTGACACACCCTAACGACGCACCCTGACGCACCCTAACAACGCACCCTGACGACACAACGCACCCTGACGAACCCTAACGACGCACCCTGACGCACCCTAACGACGCACCCTGACGCACCCTAGCGACGCACCCTGACGCACCCTAACGACGCACCCTGACACACCCTAACGACGCACCCTGACGACACAACGCACCCTGACGAACCCTAACGACGCACCCTGACGCACCCTAACGACGCACCCTGACGAACCCTAACGACGCACCCTGACGAACCCTAACGACGCACCCTGACGCACCCTAACGACGCACCCTGACGCACCCTAACAACGCACCCTATCGCACCCTAACGACGCACCCTATCGCACCCTAACGACGCACCCTGACACACCTTAACAACGCACCCTGACGACACAACGCACCCTGACGAACCCTAACGACGCACCCTGACGCACCCTAACGACGCACCCTGACTCACCCTAACGACGCACCCTGACACGCACCCTAACAACGCACCCTGACGAACCCTAACGACGCACCCTATCGCACCCTAACGACGCACCCTGACACACCTTAACAACGCACCCTGACGACACAACGCACCCTGACGAACCCTAACGACGCACCCTGACGCACCCTAACGACGCACCCTGACACACCCTAACGACGCACCCTGACGCACCCTAACGACGCACCCTGACGACACAACGCACCCTGACGAACCCTAACGACGCACCCTGACGCACCCTAACGACGCCCCTGACGCACCCTAACGACGCACCCTGACGCACCCTAACGACGCACCCTGACACACCCTAACGACGCACCCTGACGACACAACGCACCCTGACGAACCCTAACGACGCACCCTGACGCACCCTAACGACGCACCCTGACGAACCCTAACGACGCACCCTGACGAACCCTAACGACGCACCCTGACGCACCCTAACGACGCACCCTGACGCACCCTAACAACGCACCCTGACGACACAACGCACCCTAACGAACCCTAACGACGCACCCTATCGCACCCTAACGACGCACCCTGACACACCTTAACTACGCACCCTGACGACACAACGCACCCTGACGAACCCTAACGACGCACCCTGACGCACCCTAACGACGCACCCTGACGAACCCTAACGACGCACCCTGACGAACCCTAACGACGCACCCTGACGCACCCTAACGACGCACCCTGACGCACCCTAACAACGCACCCTGACGACACAACGCACCCTGACGAACCCTAAAGACGCACCCTATCGCACCCTAACGACGCACCCTGACACACCTTAACAACGCACCCTGACGACACAACGCACCCTGACGAACCCTAACGACGCACCCTATCGCACCCTAACGACGCACCCTGACGAACCCTAACGACGCACCCTGACGAACCCTAACGACGCACCCTGACGCACCCTAACGACGCACCCTGACGCACCCTAACGACGCACCCTGACGACACAACGCACCCTGACGCACCCTAACGACGCACCCTGACGAACCCTAACGACGCACCCTAACGACAGGACGCACCCTGACGCACCCTAACGACGCACCCTGACGCACCATTACGACGCACCCTGACACACCCTAACGACGCACCCTGACGAACCCTAACAACGCACCCTGACGACACAACGCACCCTAACGACGCACCCTAACGACGCACCCTAACAACGCACCCTGACGACACAACGCACCCTGACGAACCCTAACGACGCACCCTAACGACGCAACCTATCGCACCCTAACGACGACGACGAACCCTATCGCACCCTAACGCACCCTAACGACGCACCCTGACACACCCTAACGACGCACCCTGACGCACCCTAACGACGCACCCTGACGACACAACGCCTGACGCACCCTAGCGACGCACCCTGATGCACCCTAACGACGCACCCTGCACCCTAACGACGCACCCTGACGACACAACGCACCCTGACGAACCCTAACGACGCACCCTGACGCACCCTAACGACGCATCCTGACGAACCCTAACGACGCACCCTGACGCACCCTAACGACACACCCTGACGCACCCTAACGACGCACCCTGACGCACCCTAACAACGCACCCTGACGACACAACGCACCCTGACGAACCCTAAAGACGCACCCTATCGCACCCTAACGACGCACCCTGACACACCTTAACAACGCACCCTGACGACACAACGCACCCTGACGAACCCTAACGACGCACCCTATCGCACCCTAACGACGCACCCTGACGCACCCTAACGACGCACCCTGACACACCCTAACGACGCACCCTGACGACACAACGCACCCTGACGAACCCTAACGACGCACCCTGACGCACCCTAACGACGCACCCTGACGAACCCTAACGACGCACCCTGACGAACCCTAACGACGCACCCTGACGCACCCTAACGACGCACCCTGACGCACCCTAACAACGCACCCTGACGACACAACGCACCCTAACGAACCCTAACGACGCACCCTATCGCACCCTAACGACGCACCCTGACACACCTTAACTACGCACCCTGACGACACAACGCACCCTGACGAACCCTAACGACGCACCCTGACGCACCCTAACGACGCACCCTGACGAACCCTAACGACGCACCCTGACGAACCCTAACGACGCACCCTGACGCACCCTAACGACGCACCCTGACGCACCCTAACAACGCACCCTGACGACACAACGCACCCTGACGAACCCTAAAGACGCACCCTATCGCACCCTAACGACGCACCCTGACACACCCTAACGACGCACCCTGACGACACAACGCACCCTGACGAACCCTAACGACGCACCCTATCGCACCCTAACGACGCACCCTGACGAACCCTAACGACGCACCCTGACGAACCCTAACGACGCACCCTGACGCACCCTAACGACGCACCCTGACGCACCCTAACAACGCACCCTGACGACACAACGCACCCTGACGCACCCTAACGACGCACCCTGACGAACCCTAACGACGCACCCTAACGACAGGACGCACCCTGACGCACCCTAACGACGCACCCTGACGCACCATTACGACGCACCCTGACACACCCTAACGACGCACCCTGACGAACCCTAACAACGCACCCTGACGACACAACGCACCCTAACGACGCACCCTAACGACGCACCCTAACAACGCACCCTGACGACACAACGCACCCTGACGAACCCTAACGACGCACCCTAACGACGCAACCTATCGCACCCTAACGACGCACCCTAACGACGCACCCTATCGCACCCTAACGCACCCTAACGACGCACCCTGACGCACCCTAACGACGCACCCTGACGAACCCTTAACGACGCACCCTGACGAACCCTAACGACGCACCCTGACGCACCCTAGCGACGCACCCTGACGCACCCTAACGACGCACCCTGACGACACAACGCACCCTGACGACACAGACGAACCCTAACGACGCACCCTGACGCACCCTAACGACGCATCCTGACGAACCCTAACGACGCACCCTGACGCACCCTAACGACGCACCCTGACGCACCCTAACGACGCACCCTGACGCACCCTAACAACGCACCCTGACGACACAACGCACCCTGACGAACCCTAACGACGCACCCTATCGCACCCTAACGACGCACCCTGACACACCTTAACAACGCACCCTGACGACACAACGCACCCTGACGAACCCTAACGACGCACCCTATCGCACCCTAACGACGCACCCTGACGCACCCTAACGACGCACCCTGACACACCCTAACAACGCACCCTGACGACACAACGCACCCTGACGAACCCTAACGACGCACCCTGACGAACCTTAACGACGCACCCTGACGCACCCTAACGACGCACCCTGACGCACCCTAACGACGCACCCTGACACACCCTAACAACGCACCCTGACGACACAACGCACCCTGACGAACCCTAACGACGCACCCTGACGAACCTTAACGACGCACCCTGACGCACCCTAACGGCGCAACCTGACTCACCCTAACAACGCACCCTGACGACACAACGCACCCTAACGACGCACCCTAACGACGCACCCTAACAACGCACCCTGACGACACAACGCACCCTGACGAACCCTAACGACGCACCCTAACAACGCAACCTATCGCACCCTAACGACGCACCCTAACGACGCACCCTAACGCACCCTAACGACGCACCCTGACACACTCTAAAGACGCACCCTGACGCACCCTAACGACGCACCCTGACGAACCTTAACGACGCACCCTGACGAACCTTAACGACGCACCCTGACGCACCCTAACGACGCACCCTGACGCACCCTAACAACGCACCCTGACGACGCACCCTGACGCACCATAACGACGCACCCTGACACACCCTAACGACGCACCCTGACGAACCCTAACAACGCACCCTGACGACACAACGCACCCTAACGACGCACCCTAACGACGCACCCTAACAACGCACCCTGACGACACAACGCACCCTGACGAACCCTAACGACGCACCCTAACGACGCAACCTATCGCACCCTAACGACGCACCCTAACGACGCACCCTATCGCACCCTAACGCACTCTAACGACGCACCCTGACGAACCCTAACGACGCACCCTGATGCACCCTAACGACGCACCCTGACGAACCCTAACGACGCACCCTGACACACCCTAACAACGCACCCTGACGACACAACGCACCCTGACGCACCCTAACGACGCACCCTGACGAACCTTAACGACGCACCCTGACGCACCCTAACGACGCAACCTGACTCACCCTAACAACGCACCCTGACGACACAACGCACCCTAACGACGCACCCTAACGACGCACCCTAACAACGCACCCTGACGACACAACGCACCCTGACGAACCCTAACGACGCACCCTAACAACGCAACCTATCGCACCCTAACGACGCACCCTAACGACGCACCCTAACGCACCCTAACGACGCACCCTGACACACTCTAACGACGCACCCTGACGCACCCTAACGACGCACCCTGACGAACCTTAACGACGCACCCTGACGAACCTTAACGACGCACCCTGACGCACCCTAACGACGCACCCTGACGCACCCTAACAACGCACCCTGACGACGCACCCTGACGCACCCTAACGACGCACCCTGACGCACCCTAACGACGCACCCTGACGAACCCTAACTGACGACACAACGCACCCTAACGACGCACCCTAACGACGCACCCTAACAACGCACCCTGACGACACAACGCACCCTGACGAACCCTAACGACGCACCCTAACGACGCAACCTATCGCACCCTAACGACGCACCCTAACGACGCACCCTATCGCACCCTAACGCACCCTAACGACGCACCCTGACGAACCCTAACGACGCACCCTGATGCACCCTAACGACGCACCCTGACGCACCCTAACGACGCACCCCTGACGACACAACGCACCCTGACGAACCCTAACGACGCACCCTAACAACGCAACCTATCGCACCCTAACGACGCACCCTAACGACGCACCCTAACGCACCCTAACGACGCACCCTGACACACTCTAACGACGCACCCTGACGCACCCTAACGACGCACCCTGACGAACCTTAACGACGCACCCTGACGAACCCTAACGACGCACCCTGACGCACCCTAACGACGCACCCTGACGCACCCTAACAACGCACCCTGACGACGCACCCTGACGCACCATAACGACGCACCCTGACACACCCTAACGACGCACCCTGACGAACCCTAACAACGCACCCTGACGACACAACGCACCCTAACGACGCACCCTAACGACGCACCCTAACAACGCACCCTGACGACACAACGCACCCTGACGAACCCTAACGACGCACCCTAACGACGCAACCTATCGCACCCTAACGACGCACCCTAACGACGCACCCTATCGCACCCTAACGCACTCTAACGACGCACCCTGACGAACCCTAACGACGCACCCTGATGCACCCTAACGACGCACCCTGACGAACCCTAACGACGCACCCTGACACACCCTAACAACGCACCCTGACGACACAACGCACCCTGACGCACCCTAACGACGCACCCTGACGAACCTTAACGACGCACCCTGACGCACCCTAACGACGCAACCTGACTCACCCTAACAACGCACCCTGACGACACAACGCACCCTAACGACGCACCCTAACGACGCACCCTAACAACGCACCCTGACGACACAACGCACCCTGACGAACCCTAACGACGCACCCTAACAACGCAACCTATCGCACCCTAACGACGCACCCTAACGACGCACCCTAACGCACCCTAACGACGCACCCTGACACACTCTAACGACGCACCCTGACGCACCCTAACGACGCACCCTGACGAACCTTAACGACGCACCCTGACGAACCTTAACGACGCACCCTGACGCACCCTAACGACGCACCCTGACGCACCCTAACAACGCACCCTGACGACGCACCCTGACGCACCATAACGACGCACCCTGACACACCCTAACGACGCACCCTGACGAACCCTAACAACGCACCCTGACGACACAACGCACCCTAACGACGCACCCTAACGACGCACCCTAACAACGCACCCTGACGACACAACGCACCCTGACGAACCCTAACGACGCACCCTAACGACGCAACCTATCGCACCCTAACGACGCACCCTAACGACGCACCCTATCGCACCCTAACGCACTCTAACGACGCACCCTGACGAACCCTAACGACGCACCCTGATGCACCCTAACGACGCACCCTGACGCACCCTAACGACGCACCCTGACGCACCCTAACGACGCACCCTGACGACACAACGCACCCTGACAAACCCTAACGACGCACCCTGACGCACCCTAACGACGCACCCTGACGCACCCTAACGACGCACCCTGACGAACCCTAACGACGCACCCTGACGCACCCTAACGACGCACCCTGTCGCACTCTAACAACGCACCCTGACGACACAACGCACCCTGACGAACCCTAACGACGCACCCTATCGCACCCTAACGACGCACCCTGACACACCTTAACAACGCACCCTGACGACACAACGCACCCTGACGAACCCTAACGACGCACCCTGACGCACCCTAACGACGCACCCTGACGCACCCTAACGACGCACCCTGACGAACCCTAACGACGCACCCTAACGACAGGACGCACCCTGACGCACCCTAACGACGCACCCTGACGCACCATAACGATGCACCCTGACACACCCTAACGACGCACCCTGACGAACCCTAACAACGCACCATGACGACACAACGCACCCTAACGACGCACCCTAACGACGCACCCTAACAACGCACCCTGACGACACAACGCACCCTGACGAACCCTAACGACGCACCCTAACGACGCAACCTATCGCACCCTAACGACGCACCCTAACGACGCACCCTATCGCACCCTAACGCACCCTAACGACGCACCCTGACACACCCTAACGACGCACCCTGACGCACCCTAACGACGCACCCTGACGACACAACGCACCCTGACGAACCCTAACGACGCACCCTGACGCACCCTAACGACGCCCCTGACGCACCCTAACGACGCACCCTGACGCACCCTAACGACGCACCCTGACACACCCTAACGACGCACCCTGACGACACAACGCACCCTGACGAACCCTAACGACGCACCCTGACGCACCCTAACGACGCACCCTGACGAACCCTAACGACGCACCCTGACGCACCCTAACGACGCACCCTGACGCACCCTAACAACGCACCCTGACGACACAACGCACCCTGACGAACCCTAACGACGCACCCTGACACACCCTAACGACGCACCCTGACGAACCCTAACAACGCACCCTGACGACACAACGCACCCTAACGACGCACCCTAACGACGCACCCTAACAACGCACCCTGACGACACAACGCACCCTGACGAACCCTAACGACGCACCCTAACGACGCAACCTATCGCACCCTAACGACGCACGCTAACGACGCACCCTATCGCACCCTAACGCACCCTAACGACGCACCCTGACACACCCTAACGACGCACCCTGACGCACCCTAACGACGCACCCTGACGACACAACGCACCCTGACGAACCCTAACGACGCACCCTGACGCACCCTAACGACGCCCCTGACGCACCCTAACGACGCACCCTGACGCACCCTAACGACGCACCCTGACACACCCTAACGACGCACCCTGACGACACAACGCACCCTGACGAACCCTAACGACGCACCCTGACGCACCCTAACGACGCACCCTGACGAACCCTAACGACGCACCCTGACGAACCCTAACGACGCACCCTGACGCACCCTAACGACGCACCCTGACGCACCCTAACAACGCACCCTGACGACACAACGCACCCTGACGAACCCTAACGACGCACCCTGACACACCCTAACGACGCACCCTGACGAACCCTAACAACGCACCCTGACGACACAACGCACCCTAACGACGCACCCTAACGACGCACCCTAACAACGCACCCTGACGACACAACGCACCCTGACGAACCCTAACGACGCACCCTAACGACGCAACCTATCGCACCCTAACGACGCACCCTAACGACGCACCCTATCGCACCCTAACGCACCCTAACGACGCACCCTGACACACCCTAACGACGCACCCTGACGCACCCTAACAACGCACCCTGACGACACAACGCACCCTGACGAACCCTAACGACGCACCCTGACGCACCCTAACGACGCACCCTGATGCACCCTAGCGACGCACCCTGACGCACCCTAACGACGCACCCTGACACACCCTAACAACGCACCCTGACGACACAACGCACCCTGACAAACCCTAACGACGCACCCTGACGCACCCTAACGACGCACCCTGACGCACCCTAACGACGCACCCTGACGCACCCTAACGACGCACCCTGACGCACCCTAACGACGCACCCTGACGCACCCTAACAACGCACCCTGACGACACAACGCACCCTGACGAACCCTAACGACGCACCCTATCGCACCCTAACGACGCACCCTGACACACCTTAACAACGCACCCTGACGACACAACGCACCCTGACGAACCCTAACGACGCACCCTGACGCACCCTAACGACGCAACCTGACGCACCCTAACGACGCACCCTGACGCACACAACGCACCCTGACGAACCCTAACGACGCACCCTATCGCACCCTAACGACGCACCCTGACACACCTTAACAACGCACCCTGACGACACAACGCACCCTGACGAACCCTAACGACGCACCCTGACGCACCCTAACGACGCACCCTGACGCACCCTAACGACGCACCCTGACGCACCCTAACGACGCACCCTGACGACACAACGCACCCTGACGAACCCTAACGACGCACCCTGACGCACCCTAACGACGCCCCTGACGCACCCTAACGACGCACCCTGACGCACCCTAACGACGCACCCTGACACACCCTAACGACGCACCCTGACGACACAACGCACCCTGACGAACCCTAACGACGCACCCTGACGCACCCTAACGACGCACCCTGATGAACCCTAACGACGCACCCTGACGAACCCTAACGACGCACCCTGACGCACCCTAACGACGCACCCTGACGCACCCTAACAACGCACCCTGACGACACAACGCACCCTAACGAACCCTAACGACGCACCCTATCGCACCCTAACGACGCACCCTGACACACCTTAACTACGCACCCTGACGACACAACGCACCCTGACGAACCCTAACGACGCACCCTGACGCACCCTAACGACGCACCCTGACGAACCCTAACGACGCACCCTGACGAACCCTAACGACGCACCCTGACGCACCCTAACGACGCACCCTGACGCACCCTAACAACGCACCCTGACGACACAACGCACCCTGACGAACCCTAAAGACGCACCCTATCGCACCCTAACGACGCACCCTGACACACCTTAACAACGCACCCTGACGACACAACGCACTCTGACGAACCCTAACGACGCACCCTGACGCACCCTAACGACGCACCCTGACGCACCCTAACAACGCACCCTGACGACACAACGCACCCTGACGCACCCTAACGACGCACCCTGACGAACCCTAACGACGCACCCTAACGACAGGACGCACCCTGACGCACCCTAACGACGCACCCTGACACACCCTAACGACGCACCCTGACGAACCCTAACAACGCACCCTGACGACACAACGCACCCTAACGACGCACCCTAACGACGCACCCTAACAACGCACCCTGACGACACAACGCACCCTGACGAACCCTAACGACGCACCCTAACGACGCAACCTATCGCACCCTAACGACGCACCCTAACGACGCACCCTATCGCACCCTAACGCACCCTAACGACGCACCCTGACACACCCTAACGACGCACCCTGACGCACCCTAACAACGCACCCTGACGACACAACGCACCCTGACGCACCCTAACGACGCACCCTGACGCACCCTAACGACGCACCCTGACGCACCCTAGCGACGCACCCTGACGCACCCTAACGACGCACCCTGACACACCCTAACAACGCACCCTGACGACACAACGCACCCAGACGAACCCTAACGACGCACCCTGACGCACCCTAACGACGCACCCTGACGCACCCTAACGACGCACCCTGACGAACCCTAACGACGCACCCTGACGAACCCTAACGACGCACCCTGACGCACCCTAACGACGCACCCTGACGCACCCTAACAACGCACCCTGACGACACAACGCACCCTGACGAACCCTAACGACGCACCCTGACGCACCCTAACGACGCACCCTGACACACCCTAACGACGCACCCTGACGCACCCTAACAACGCACCCTGACGACACAACGCACCCTGACGAACCCTAACGACGCACCCTATCGCACCCTAACGACGCACCCTGACACACCTTAACAACGCACCCTGACGACACCCTAACGACGCACCCTGACGCACCCTAACAACGCACCCTGACGACACAACGCACCCTGACGAACCCTAACGACGCACCCTATCGCACCCTAACGACGCACCCTGACACACCTTAACAAAGCACCCTGACGACACAACGCACCCTGACGAACCCTAACGACGCACCCTGACGCACCCTAACGACGCACCCTGACGCACCCTAACAACGCACCCTGACGAACCCTAAAGACGCACCCTGACACACCCTAACGACGCACCCTGACGAACCCTAACGACGCACCCTATCGCACCCTAACGACGCACCCTGACACACCTTAACAACGCACCCTGACGACACAACGCACCCTGACGAACCCTAACGACGCACCCTAACGACAGGACGCACCCTGACGCACCCTAACGACGCACCCTGACGCACCATTACGACGCACCCTGACACACCCTAACGACGCACCCTGACGAACCCTAACAACGCACCCTGACGACACAACGCACCCTAACGACGCACCCTAACGACGCACCCTAACAACGCACCCTGACGACACAACGCACCCTGACGAACCCTAACGACGCACCCTAACGACGCAACCTATCGCACCCTAACGACGCACCCTAACGACGCACCCTGACACACCCTAACGACGCACCCTGACGCACCCTAACAACGCACCCTGACGAACCCTAACGACGCACCCTGACGCACCCTAGCGACGCACCCTGACGCACCCTAACGACGCACCCTGACACACCCTAACGACGCACCCTGACGACACAACGCACCCTGACGAACCCTAACGACGCACCCTGACGCACATTAACGACGCACCCTGACGAACCCTAACGACGCACCCTGACGAACCCTAACGACGCACCCTGACGCACCCTAACGACGCACCCTGACGCACCCTAACAACGCACCCTGACGACACAACGCACCCTGACGAACCCTAACGACGCACCCTATCGCACCCTAACGACGCACCCTGACACACCTTAACAACGCACCCTGACGACACAACGCACCCTGACGAACCCTAACGACGCACCCTGACGCACCCTAACGACGCACCCTGACGCACCCTAACGACGCACCCTGACGCACCCTAACAACGCACCCTGACGACACAACGCACCCTGACGAACCCTAACGACGCACCCTATCGCACCCTAACGACGCACCCTGACACACCTTAACAACGCACCCTGACGACACAACACACCCTGACGAACCCTAACGACGCACCCTGACGCACCCTAACGACGCACCCTGACGCACCCTAACGACGCACCCTGACGAACCCTAACGACGCACCCTAACGACAGGACGCACCCTAACGACGCACCCTGACACACCTTAACAACGCACCCTGACGACACAACGCACCCTGACGAACCCTAACGACGCACCCTGACGCACCCTAACGACGCACCCTGACGCACCCTAACGACGCACCCTGACGCACCCTAACAACGCACCCTGACGACACAACGCACCCTGACGAACCCTAACGACGCACCCTATCGCACCCTAACGATGCACCCTGACACACCTTAACAACGCACCCTGACGACACAACGCACCCTGACGAACCCTAACGACGCACCCTGACGCACCCTAACGACGCACCCTGACACACCCTAACGACGCACCCTGACGCACCCTAACGACGCACCCTGACGACACAACGCACCCTGACGAACCCTAACGACGCACCCTGACGCACCCTAACGACGCCCCTGACGCACCCTAACGACGCACCCTGACGCACCCTAACGACGCACCCTGACACACCCTAACGACGCACCCTGACGACACAACGCACCCTGACGAACCCTAACGACGCACCCTGACGCACCCTAACGACGCACCCTGACGAACCCTAACGACGCACCCTGACGAACCCTAACGACGCACCCTGACGCACCCTAACGACGCACCCTGACGCACCCTAACAACGCACCCTGACGACACAACGCACCCTAACGAACCCTAACGACGCACCCTATCGCACCCTAACGACGCACCCTGACACACCCTAACTACGCACCCTGACGACTAACGACAACGCACCCTGACGAACCCTAACGACGCACCCTGACGCACCCTAACGACGCACCCTGACGAACCCTAACGACGCACCCTGACGAACCCTAACGACGCACCCTGACGCACCCTAACGACGCACCCTGACGCACCCTAACAACGCACCCTGACGACACAACGCACCCTGACGAACCCTAACGACGCACCCTATCGCACCCTAACGACGCACCCTGACGAACCCTAACGACGCACCCTGACGAACCCTAACGACGCACCCTGACGCACCCTAACGACGCACCCTGACGCACCCTAACAACGCACCCTGACGACACAACGCACCCTGACGCACCCTAACGACGCACCCTGACGACAGGACGCACCCTGACGCACCCTAACGACGCACCCTGACGCACCATTACGACGCACCCTAACGACAGGACGCACCCTGACGCACCCTAACGACGCACCCTGACGCACCATTACGACGCACCCTGACACCCTAACGACGAACGAACCTAACAACGCACCCTGACGACACAACGCACCTAACGACGAACCCTAACGACGCACCCTAACAACGCACCCTGACGACACAACGCACCCTGACGAACCCTAACGACGCACCCTAACGACGCAACCTATCGCACCCTAACGACGCACCCTAACGACGCACCCTATCGCACCCTAACGCACCCTAACGATTCACCCTGACACACCCTAACGACGCACCCTGACGCACCCTAACAACGCACCCTGACGACACAACGCACCCTGACGAACCCTAACGACGCACCCTGACGCACCCTAACGACGCACCCTGACGCACCCTAGCGACGCACCCTGACGCACCCTAACAACGCACCCTGACGCACCCTAACAACGCACCCTAACGACGACGCACCCTGACGAACCCTAACGACGCACCCTGACGCACCCTAACGACGCACCCTGACGAACCCTAACGACGCACTCTGACGAACCCTAACGACGCACCCTGACGCACCCTAACGACGCACCCTGACGCACCCTAACAACGCACCCTGACGACACAACGCACCCTGACGAACCCTAACGACGCACCCTATCACACCCTAACGACGCACCCTGACACACCTTAACAACGCACCCTGACGACACAACACACCCTGACGAACCCTAACGACGCACCCTGACGCACCCTAACGACGCACCCTGACGCACCCTAACGACGCACCCTGACGCACCCTAACAACGCACCCTGACGACACAACGCACCCTGACGAACCCTAACGACGCACCCTATCGCACCCTAACGACGCACCCTGACACACCTTAACAAAGCACCCTGACGACACAACGCACCCTGACGAACCCTAACGACGCACCCTGACGCACCCTAACGACGCACCCTGACGCACCCTAACGACGCACCCTGACGAACCCTAACGACGCACCCTAACGACAGGACGCACCCTGACGCACCCTAACGACGCACCCTGACGCACCCTAACAACGCACCCTGACGAACCCTAAAGACGCACCCTGACACACCCTAACGACGCACCCTGACGAACCCTAACGACGCACCCTATCGCACCCTAACGACGCACCCTGACACACCTTAACAACGCACCCTGACGACACAACGCACCCTGACGAACCCTAACGACGCACCCTAACGACAGGACGCACCCTGACGCACCCTAACGACGCACCCTGACGCACCATTACGACGCACCCTGACACACCCTAACGACGCACCCTGACGAACCCTAACAACGCACCCTGACGACACAACGCACCCTAACGACGCACCCTAACGACGCACCCTAACAACGCACCCTGACGACACAACGCACCTTGACGAACCCTAACGACGCACCCTAACGACGCAACCTATCGCACCCTAACGACGCACCCTAACGACGCACCCTGACACACCCTAACGACGCACCCTGACGCACCCTAACAACGCACCCTGACGAACCCTAACGACGCACCCTGACGCACCCTAGCGACGCACCCTGACGCACCCTAACGACGCACCCTGACACACCCTAACGACGCACCCTGACGACACAACGCACCCTGACGAACCCTAACGACGCACCCTGACGCACATTAACGACGCACCCTGACGAACCCTAACGACGCACCCTGACGAACCCTAACGACGCACCCTGACGCACCCTAACGACGCACCCTGACGCACCCTAACAACGCACCCTGACGACACAACGCACCCTGACGAACCCTAACGACGCACCCTATCGCACCCTAACGACGCACCCTGACACACCTTAACAACGCACCCTGACGACACAACGCACCCTGACGAACCCTAACGACGCACCCTGACGCACCCTAACGACGCACCCTGACGCACCCTAACGACGCACCCTGACGCACCCTAACAACGCACCCTGACGAACCCTAACGACGCACCCTATCGCACCCTAACGACGCACCCTGACACACCTTAACAACGCACCCTGACGACACAACGCACCCTGACGAACCCTAACGACGCACCCTGACGCACCCTAACGACGCACCCTGACACACCCTAACGACGCACCCTGACGCACCCTAACGACGCACCCTGACGACACAACGCACCCTGACGAACCCTAACGACGCACCCTGACGCACCCTAACGACGCCCCTGACGCACCCTAACGACGCACCCTGACGCACCCTAACGACGCACCCTGACACACCCTAACGACGCACCCTGACGACACAACGCACCCTGACGAACCCTAACGACGCACCCTGACGCACCCTAACGACGCACCCTGACGAACCCTAACGACGCACCCTGACGAACCCTAACGACGCACCCTGACGCACCCTAACGACGCACCCTGACGCACCCTAACAACGCACCCTGACGACACAACGCACCCTAACGAACCCTAACGACGCACCCTATCGCACCCTAACGACGCACCCTGACACACCTTAACTACGCACCCTGACGACACAACGCACCCTGACGAACCCTAACGACGCACCCTGACGCACCCTAACGACGCACCCTGACGAACCCTAACGACGCACCCTGACGAACCCTAACGACGCACCCTGACGCACCCTAACGACGCACCCTGACGCACCCTAACAACGCACCCTGACGACACAACGCACCCTGACGAACCCTAACGACGCACCCTATCGCACCCTAACGACGCACCCTGACACACCTTAACAACGCACCCTGACGACACAACACACCCTGACGAACCCTAACGACGCACCCTGACGCACCCTAACGACGCACCCTGACGCACCCTAACGACGCACCCTGACGAACCCTAACGACGCACCCTAACGACGCACCCTGACGCACACAACGCACCCTGACGAACCCTAACGACGCACCCTAACGACGCAACCTATCGCACCCTAACGACGCACCCTAACGACGCACCCTATCGCACCCTAACGCACCCTAACGATTCACCCTGACACACCCTAACGACGCACCCTGACGCACCCTAACAACGCACCCTGACGACACAACGCACCCTGACGAACCCTAACGACGCACCCTGACGCACCCTAACGACGCACCCTGACGCACCCTAGCGACGCACCCTGACGCACCCTAACGACGCACCCTGACGCACCCTAACGACGCACCCAGACGACACAACGCACCCTGACGAACCCTAACGACGCACCCTGACGCACCCTAACGACGCACCCTGACACACCCTAACGACGCACTCTGACGAACCCTAACGACGCACCGCACCCTAACGACGCACCCTGACGCACCCTAACGACGCACCCTGACGACACAACGCACCCTGACGAACCCTAACGACGCACCCTATCACACCCTAACGACGCACCCTGACACACCTTAACAACGCACCCTGACGACACAACACACCCTGACGAACCCTAACGACGCACCCTGACGCACCCTAACGACGCACCCTGACGCACCCTAACGACGCACCCTGACGCACCCTAACAACGCACCCTGACGACACAACGCACCCTGACGAACCCTAACGACGCACCCTATCGCACCCTAACGACGCACCCTGACACACCTTAACAAAGCACCCTGACGACACAACGCACCCTGACGAACCCTAACGACGCACCCTGACGCACCCTAACGACGCACCCTGACGCACCCTAACGACGCACCCTGACGAACCCTAACGACGCACCCTAACGACAGGACGCACCCTGACGCACCCTAACGACGCACCCTGACGCACCCTAACAACGCACCCTGACGAACCCTAAAGACGCACCCTGACACACCCTAACGACGCACCCTGACGAACCCTAACGACGCACCCTATCGCACCCTAACGACGCACCCTGACACACCTTAACAACGCACCCTGACGACACAACGCACCCTGACGAACCCTAACGACGCACCCTAACGACAGGACGCACCCTGACGCACCCTAACGACGCACCCTGACGCACCATTACGACGCACCCTGACACACCCTAACGACGCACCCTGACGAACCCTAACAACGCACCCTGACGACACAACGCACCCTAACGACGCACCCTAACGACGCACCCTAACAACGCACCCTGACGACACAACGCACCTTGACGAACCCTAACGACGCACCCTAACGACGCAACCTATCGCACCCTAACGACGCACCCTAACGACGCACCCTGACACACCCTAACGACGCACCCTGACGCACCCTAACAACGCACCCTGACGAACCCTAACGACGCACCCTGACGCACCCTAGCGACGCACCCTGACGCACCCTAACGACGCACCCTGACACACCCTAACGACGCACCCTGACGACACAACGCACCCTGACGAACCCTAACGACGCACCCTGACGCACATTAACGACGCACCCTGACGAACCCTAACGACGCACCCTGACGAACCCTAACGACGCACCCTGACGCACCCTAACGACGCACCCTGACGCACCCTAACAACGCACCCTGACGACACAACGCACCCTGACGAACCCTAACGACGCACCCTATCGCACCCTAACGACGCACCCTGACACACCTTAACAACGCACCCTGACGACACAACGCACCCTGACGAACCCTAACGACGCACCCTGACGCACCCTAACGACGCACCCTGACGCACCCTAACGACGCACCCTGACGCACCCTAACAACGCACCCTGACGAACCCTAACGACGCACCCTATCGCACCCTAACGACGCACCCTGACACACCTTAACAACGCACCCTGACGACACAACGCACCCTGACGAACCCTAACGACGCACCCTGACGCACCCTAACGACGCACCCTGACACACCCTAACGACGCACCCTGACGCACCCTAACGACGCACCCTGACGACACAACGCACCCTGACGAACCCTAACGACGCACCCTGACGCACCCTAACGACGCCCCTGACGCACCCTAACGACGCACCCTGACGCACCCTAACGACGCACCCTGACACACCCTAACGACGCACCCTGACGACACAACGCACCCTGACGAACCCTAACGACGCACCCTGACGCACCCTAACGACGCACCCTGACGAACCCTAACGACGCACCCTGACGAACCCTAACGACGCACCCTGACGCACCCTAACGACGCACCCTGACACACCCTAACAACGCACCCTGACGACACAACGCACCCTAACGAACCCTAACGACGCACCCTATCGCACCCTAACGACGCACCCTGACACACCTTAACTACGCACCCTGACGACACAACGCACCCTGACGAACCCTAACGACGCACCCTGACGCACCCTAACGACGCACCCTGACGAACCCTAACGACGCACCCTGACGAACCCTAACGACGCACCCTGACGCACCCTAACGACGCACCCTGACGCACCCTAACAACGCACCCTGACGACACAACGCACCCTGACGAACCCTAACGACGCACCCTATCGCACCCTAACGACGCACCCTGACGAACCCTAACGACGCACCCTGACGAACCCTAACGACGCACCCTGACGCACCCTAACGACGCACCCTGACGCACCCTAACAACGCACCCTGACGACACAACGCACCCTGACGCACCCTAACGACGCACCCTGACGCACCCTAACGACGCACCCTGACGCACCCTAACAACGCACCCTGACGACACAACGCACCCTGACGAACCCTAACGACGCACCCTATCGCACCCTAACGACGCACCCTGACGCACCCTAACAACGCACCCTGACGCACCCTAACAACTAACGAGCACCCTGACGCACCCTAACGACGCACCCTGACGAACCCTAACGACGCACCCTAACGACAGGACGCACCCTGACGCACCCTAACGACGCACCCTGACGCACCCTAACAACGCACCCTGACGAACCCTAAAGACGCACCCTGACACACCCTAACGACGCACCCTGACGAACCCTAACGACGCACCCTATCGCACCCTAACGACGCACCCTGACACACCTTAACAACGCACCCTGACGACACAACGCACCCTGACGAACCCTAACGACGCACCCTAACGACAGGACGCACCCTGACGCACCCTAACGACGCACCCTGACGCACCATTACGACGCACCCTGACACACCCTAACGACGCACCCTGACGAACCCTAACAACGCACCCTGACGACACAACGCACCCTAACGACGCACCCTAACGACGCACCCTAACAACGCACCCTGACGACACAACGCACCCTGACGAACCCTAACGACGCACCCTAACGACGCAACCTATCGCACCCTAACGACGCACCCTAACGACGCACCCTGACACACCCTAACGACGCACCCTGACGCACCCTAACAACGCACCCTGACGAACCCTAACGACGCACCCTGACGCACCCTAGCGACGCACCCTGACGCACCCTAACGACGCACCCTGACACACCCTAACGACGCACCCTGACGACACAACGCACCCTGACGAACCCTAACGACGCACCCTGACGCACATTAACGACGCACCCTGACGAACCCTAACGACGCACCCTGACGAACCCTAACGACGCACCCTGACGCACCCTAACGACGCACCCTGACGCACCCTAACAACGCACCCTGACGACACAACGCACCCTGACGAACCCTAACGACGCACCCTATCGCACCCTAACGACGCACCCTGACACACCTTAACAACGCACCCTGACGACACAACGCACCCTGACGAACCCTAACGACGCACCCTGACGCACCCTAACGACGCACCCTGACGCACCCTAACGACGCACCCTGACGCACCCTAACAACGCACCCTGACGACACAACGCACCCTGACGAACCCTAACGACGCACCCTATCGCACCCTAACGACGCACCCTGACACACCTTAACAACGCACCCTGACGACACAACACACCCTGACGAACCCTAACGACGCACCCTGACGCACCCTAACGACGCACCCTGACGCACCCTAACGACGCACCCTGACGCACCCTAACGACGCACCCTAACGACAGGACGCACCCTAACGACGCACCCTGACACACCTTAACAACGCACCCTGACGACACAACGCACCCTGACGAACCCTAACGACGCACCCTGACGCACCCTAACGACGCACCCTGACGCACCCTAACGACGCACCCTGACGCACCATAACGACGCACCCTGACACACCCTAACGACGCACCCTGACGAACCCTAACAACGCACCCTGACGACACAACGCACCCTAACGACGCACCCTAACGACGCACCCTAACAACGCACCCTGACGACACAACGCACCCTGACGAACCCTAACGACGCACCCTAACGACGCAACCTATCGCACCCTAACGACGCACCTTAACGACGCACCCTATCGCACCCTAACGCACCCTAACGACGCACCCTGACACACCCTAACGACGCACCCTGACACTCCCTAACAACGCACCCTGACGACACAACACACCCTGACGAACCCTAACGACGCACCCTGACGCACCCTAACGATGGACCCTGACGCACCCTAACGACGCACCCTGACGCACCCTAACGACGCACCCTAACGACAGGACGCACCCTGACGCACCCTAACGACGCACCCTGACGCACCCTAACAACGCACCCTAACGACACAACGCACCCTGACGCACCCTAACGACGCACCCTGGCGCACCCTAACGACGCACCCTGACCCACCCTAACGACGCACCCTGACGCACCCTAACGACGCACCCTGACGCACCCTAACAACGCACCCTGACGACACAACGCACCCTGCCGCACCCTAACGACGCACCCTGACGCACCATAACGACGCACCCTGACACACCCTAACGACGCACCCTGACGAACACTAACAACGCACCCTGACGACACAACGCACCCTAACGACGCACCCTAACGACGCACCATAACAACGCACCCTGACGACACAACGCACCCTGACGAACCCTAACGACGCACCCTAACGACGCAACCTATCGCACCCTAACGACGCACCCTAACGACGCACCCTATCGCACCCTAACGCACCCTAACGACGCACCCTGACGCACCCTAACAACGCACCCTGACGACACAACGCACCCTGACGAACCCTAACGACGCACCCTGACGCACCCTAAACACGCACCCTGACGCACCCTAACGACGCACCCTGATGCACCCTAACGACGCACCCTGACGCACCCTAACGACGCACCCTGACACACCCTAACAACGCACCCTGACGACACAACGCACCCTGACGAACCCTAACGACGCACCCTGACGAACCCTAACGACGCACCCTAACGACAGGACGCACCCTGACGCACCCTAACGACGCACCCTGACACACCCTAACAACGCACCCTGACCACACAACGCACCCTGCCGCACCCTAACGACGCACCCTGACGCACCATAACGACGCACCCTGACACACCCTAACGACGCACCCTGACGAACCCTAACAACGCACCCTGACGACACAACGCACCCTAACGACGCACCCTGTCGACACAACGCACCCTGACGAACCCTAACGACGCACCCTGACGAACCCTAACGACGCACCCTGACGAACCCTAACGACGCACCCTGACGCACCCTAACGACGCACCCTGACGCACCCTAACAACGCACCATGACGACACAACGCACCATGACAAACCCTAACGACGCACCCTATCGCACACTAACGACGCACCCTGACACACCTTAACAACGCACCCTGACGACACAACGCACCCTGACGAACCCTAACGACGCACCCTGACGCACCCTAACGACGCACCCTGACGCACCCTAACGACGCACCCTGACGAACCCTAACGACGCACCCTAACGACAGGACGCACCCTGACGCACCCTAACGACGCACCCTGACGAACCCTAACGACGCGCCCTGACACACCCTAACGACGCACCCTGACGAACCCTAACAACGCACCCTAACGACACAACGCACCCTAACGACGCACCCTAACAATGCACCCTATCGCACCCTAACGACGCACCCTGACACACCCTAACGACGCACCCTGACGCACCCTAACAACGCACCCTGACGACACAACGCACCCTGACAAACCCTAATGACGCACCCTAACGACGCACCCTATTGCACCCTAACGACGCACCCTAACGACGCACCCTATCGCACCCTAAAGACGCACCCTGACACACCCTAACGACGCACCCTGACGCACCCTAACAACGCACCCTGACGACACAACGCACCCTGACGAACCCTAACGACGCACCCTGACGCACCCTAAACACGCACCCTGACGCACCCTAACGACGCACCCTGATGCACCCTAACGACGCACCCTGACGCACCCTAACGACGCACCCTGACGAACCCTAACGACGCACCCTAACGACAGGACGCACCCTGACGCACCCTAACGACGCACCCTGACGCACCCTAACAACGCACCCTAACGACAGGACGCACCCTGACACTCCCTGACGCACCCTGACGCACCCTAACAGCGCACCCTAACGACACAACGCACCCTGACGCACCCTAACGACGCACCCTGGCGCACCCTAACGACGCACCCTGACGCACCCTAACGACGCACCCTGACCCACCCTAACGACGCACCCTGACGCACCCTAACGACGCACCCTGACGCACCCTAACGACGCACCCTGACGCACCCTAACAACGCACCCTGACGACACAACGCACCCTGCCGCACCCTAACGACGCACCCTGACGCACCCTAACGACGCACCCTGACGAACCCTAACGACGCACCCTGACGAACCCTAACAACGCACCCTGACGACACAACGCACCCTAACGACGCACCCTAACGACGCACCATAACAACGCACCCTGACGACACAACGCACCCTGACGAACCCTAACGACGCACCCTAACGACGCAACCTATCGCACCCTAACGACGCACCCTAACGACGCACCCTATCGCACCCTAACGCACCCTAACGACGCACCCTGACGCACCCTAACAACGCACCCTGACGACACAACGCACCCTGACGAACCCTAACGACGCACCCTGACACACCCTAAACACGCACCCTGACGCACCCTAACGACGCACCCTGATGCACCCTAACGACGCACCCTGACGCACCCTAACGACGCACCCTGACACACCCTAACGACGCACCCTGACGCACCCTAACAACGCACCCTGACGACACAACGCACCCTGCCGCACCCTAACGACGCACCCTGACGCACCATAACGACGCACCCTGACACACCCTAACGACGCACCCTGACGAACACTAACAACGCACCCTGACGACACAACGCACCCTAACGACGCACCCTAACGACGCACCATAACAACGCACCCTGACGACACAACGCACCCTGACGAACCCTAACGACGCACCCTAACGACGCAACCTATCGCACCCTAACGACGCACCCTAACGACGCACCCTATCGCACCCTAACGCACCCTAACGACGCACCCTGACGCACCCTAACAACGCACCCTGACGACACAACGCACCCTGACGAACCCTAACGACGCACCCTGACGCACCCTAAACACGCACCCTGACGCACCCTAACGACGCACCCTGATGCACCCTAACGACGCACCCTGACGCACCCTAACGACGCACCCTGACACACCCTAACAACGCACCCTGACGACACAACGCACCCTGACGAACCCTAACGACGCACCCTGACGAACCCTAACGACGCACCCTAACGACAGGACGCACCCTGACGCACCCTAACGACGCACCCTGACACACCCTAACAACGCACCCTGACCACACAACGCACCCTGCCGCACCCTAACGACGCACCCTGACGCACCATAACGACGCACCCTGACACACCCTAACGACGCACCCTGACGAACCCTAACAACGCACCCTGACGACACAACGCACCCTAACGACGCACCCTGTCGACACAACGCACCCTGACGAACCCTAACGACGCACCCTGACGAACCCTAACGACGCACCCTGACGAACCCTAACGACGCACCCTGACGCACCCTAACGACGCACCCTGACGCACCCTAACAACGCACCATGACGACACAACGCACCATGACAAACCCTAACGACGCACCCTATCGCACACTAACGACGCACCCTGACACACCTTAACAACGCACCCTGACGACACAACGCACCCTGACGAACCCTAACGACGCACCCTGACGCACCCTAACGACGCACCCTGACGCACCCTAACGACGCACCCTGACGAACCCTAACGACGCACCCTAACGACAGGACGCACCCTGACGCACCCTAACGACGCACCCTGACGAACCCTAACGACGCGCCCTGACACACCCTAACGACGCACCCTGACGAACCCTAACAACGCACCCTAACGACACAACGCACCCTAACGACGCACCCTAACAATGCACCCTATCGCACCCTAACGACGCACCCTGACACACCCTAACGACGCACCCTGACGCACCCTAACAACGCACCCTGACGACACAACGCACCCTGACAAACCCTAATGACGCACCCTAACGACGCACCCTATTGCACCCTAACGACGCACCCTAACGACGCACCCTATCGCACCCTAAAGACGCACCCTGACGCACCCTAACGACGCACCCTGACGCACCCTAACAACGCACCCTGACGACACAAGGCACCCTGACGAACCCTAACGACGCACCCTGACGCACCCTAAACACGCACCCTGACGCACCCTAACGACGCACCCTGATGCACCCTAACGACGCACCCTGACGCACCCTAACGACGCACCCTGACGAACCCTAACGACGCACCCTAACGACAGGACGCACCCTGACGCACCCTAACGACGCACCCTGACGCACCCTAACAACGCACCCTAACGACAGGACGCACCCTGACACTCCCTGACGCACCCTGACGCACCCTAACAGCGCACCCTAACGACACAACGCACCCTGACGCACCCTAACGACGCACCCTGGCGCACCCTAACGACGCACCCTGACGCACCCTAACGACGCACCCTGACCCACCCTAACGACGCACCCTGACGCACCCTAACGACGCACCCTGACGCACCCTAACGACGCACCCTGACGCACCCTAACAACGCACCCTGACGACACAACGCACCCTGCCGCACCCTAACGACGCACCCTGACGCACCATAACGACGCACCCTGACACACCCTAACGACGCACCCTGACGAACCCTAACAACGCACCCTGACGACACAACGCACCCTAACGACGCACCCTAACGACGCACCATAACAACGCACCCTGACGACACAACGCACCCTGACGAACCCTAACGACGCACCCTAACGACGCAACCTATCGCACCCTAACGACGCACCCTAACGACGCACCCTATCGCACCCTAACGCACCCTAACGACGCACCCTGACGCACCCTAACAACGCACCCTGACGACACAACGCACCCTGACGAACCCTAACGACGCACCCTGACACACCCTAAACACGCACCCTGACGCACCCTAACGACGCACCCTGATGCACCCTAACGACGCACCCTGACGCACCCTAACGACGCACCCTGACACACCCTAACAACGCACCCTGACGCACCCTAACGACGCACCCTGACGCACCCTAACGACGCACCCTGACGAACCCTAACGACGCACCCTAACGACAGGACGCACCCTGACGCACCCTAACGACGCACCCTGACGCACCCTAACGACGCACCCTGACGCACCCTAACGACGCACCCTGCCGCACCATAACGACGCACCCTGACACACCCTAACGACGCACCCTGACGAACCCTAACAACGCACCCTGACGACACAACGCACCCTAACGACGCACCCTGTCGACACAACGCACCCTGACGAACCCTAACGACGCACCCTGACGAACCCTAACGACGCACCCTGACGCACCCTAACGACGCACCCTGACGCACCCTAACGACGCACCCTGACGCTCCCTGACGCACCCTGACACACCCTAACAGCGCACCCTAACGACACAACGCACCCTGACGCACCCTAACGACGCACCCTGGCGCACCCTAACGACGCACCCTGACGCACCCTAACGACGCACCCTGACCCACCCTAACGACGCACCCTGACGCACCCTAACGACGCACCCTGACGCACCCTAACGACGCACCCTGACGCACCCTAACAACGCACCCTGACGACACAACGCACCCTGACGCACCCTAACGACGCACCCTGACGCACCATAACGACGCACCCTGACACACCCTAACGACGCACCCTGACGAACCCTAACAACGCACCCTGACGCACCCTAACGACGCACCCTAACGACGCACCATGACGACACAACGCACCCTGACGAACCCAAACGACGCACCCTAACGACGCAACCTATCGCACCCTAACGACGCACCCTAACGACGCACCCCTATCGCACCCTAACGCACCCTAACGACGCACCCTGACGCACCCTAACAACGCACCCTGACGACACAACGCACCCTGACGAACCCTAACGACGCACCCTGACGCACCCTAAACACGCACCCTGACGCACCCTAACGACGCACCCTGACCCACCCTAACGACGCACCCTGACGCACCCTAACGACGCACCCTGACACACCTTAACAACGCACCCTGACGACACAACGCACCCTGACGAACCCTAACGACGCACCCTGACGCACCCTAACGACGCACCCTGACGCACCCTAACGACGCACCCTGACGAACCCTAACGACGCACCCTAACGACATGACGCACCCTGACGCACCCTAACGACGCACCCTGACGAACCCTAACGACGCGCCCTGACACACCCTAACGACGCACCCTGACGAACCCTAACAACGCACCCTAACGACACAACGCACCCTAACGACGCACCCTAACAACGCACCCTATCGCACCCTAACGACGCACCCTGACACACCCTAACGACGCACCCTGACGCACCCTAACGACGCACCCTGACGACACAACGCACCCTGACAAACCCTAATGACGCACCCTAACGACGCACCCTATCGCACCCTAACGACGCACCCTAACGACGCACCCTATCGCACCCTAACGACGCACCCTGACACACCCTAACGACGCACCCTGACGCACCCTAACAACGCACCCTGACGACACAACGCACCCTGACGAACCCTAACGACGCACCCTGACGCACCCTAAACACGCACCCTGACGCACCCTAACGACGCACCCTGATGCACCCTAACGACGCACCCTGACGCACCCTAACGACGCACCCTGACGAACCCTAACGACGCACCCTAACGACAGGACGCACCCTGACGCACCCTAACGACGCACCCTGACGCACCCTAACAACGCACCCTAACGACAGGACGCACCCTGACACTCCCTGACGCACCCTGACGCACCCTAACAGCGCACCCTAACGACACAACGCACCCTGACGCACCCTAACGACGCACCCTGGCGCACCCTAACGACGCACCCTGACGCACCCTAACGACGCACCCTGACCCACCCTAACGACGCACCCTGACGCACCCTAACGACGCACCCTGACGCACCCTAACGACGCACCCTGACGCACCCTAACAACGCACCCTGACGACACAACGCACCCTGCCGCACCCTAACGACGCACCCTGACGCACCATAACGACGCACCCTGACACACCCTAACGACGCACCCTGACGAACCCTAACAACGCACCCTGACGACACAACGCACCCTAACGACGCACCCTAACGACGCACCATAACAACGCACCCTGACGACACAACGCACCCTGACGAACCCTAACGACGCACCCTAACGACGCAACCTATCGCACCCTAACGACGCACCCTAACGACGCACCCTATCGCACCCTAACGCACCCTAACGACGCACCCTGACGCACCCTAACAACGCACCCTGACGACACAACGCACCCTGACGAACCCTAACGACGCACCCTGACACACCCTAAACACGCACCCTGACGCACCCTAACGACGCACCCTGATGCACCCTAACGACGCACCCTGACGCACCCTAACGACGCACCCTGACACACCCTAACAACGCACCCTGACGCACCCTAACGACGCACCCTGACGCACCCTAACGACGCACCCTGACGAACCCTAACGACGCACCCTAACGACAGGACGCACCCTGACGCACCCTAACGACGCACCCTGACGCACCCTAACGACGCACCCTGACGCACCCTAACGACGCACCCTGCCGCACCCTAACGACGCACCCTGACGCACCCTAACGACGCACCCTGACGAACCCTAACAACGCACCCTGACGACACAACGCACCCTAACGACGCACCCTGTCGACACAACGCACCCTGACGAACCCTAACGACGCACCCTGACGAACCCTAACGACGCACCCTGACGCACCCTAACGACGCACCCTGACGCACCCTAACGACGCACCCTGACGCTCCCTGACGCACCCTGACGCACCCTAACAGCGCACCCTAACGACACAACGCACCCTGACGCACCCTAACGACGCACCCTGGCGCACCCTAACGACGCACCCTGACGCACCCTAACGACGCACCCTGACCCACCCTAACGACGCACCCTGACGCACCCTAACGACGCACCCTGACGCACCCTAACGACGCACCCTGACGCACCCTAACAACGCACCCTGACGACACAACGCACCCTGCCGCACCCTAACGACGCACCCTGACGCACCCTAACGACGCACCCTGACGCACCCTAACGACGCACCCTGACGAACCCGAACAACGCCTAACGACACAACGCACCCTAACGACGCACCCTAACGACGCACCATAACAACGCACCCTGACGACACAACGCACCCTGACGAACCCAAACGACGCACCCTAACGACGCAACCTATCGCACCCTAACGACGCACCCTAACGACGCACCCTATCGCACCCTAACGCACCCTAACGACGCACCCTGACGCACCCTAACAACGCACCCTGACGACACAACGCACCCTGACGAACCCTAACGACGCACCCTGACGCACCCTAAACACGCACCCTGACGCACCCTAACGACGCACCCTGACCCACCCTAACGACGCACCCTGACGCACCCTAACGACGCACCCTGACGCACCCTAACGACGCACCCTGACGCACCCTAACAACGCACCCTGACGACACAACGCACCCTGCCGCACCCTAACGACGCACCCTGACGCACCATAACGACGCACCCTGACACACCCTAACGACGCACCCTGACGAACCCTAACAACGCACCCTGACGACACAACGCACCCTAACGACGCACCCTAACGACGCACCATAACAACGCACCCTGACGACACAACGCACCCTGACGAACCCAAACGACGCACCCTAACGACGCAACCTATCGCACCCTAACGACGCACCCTAACGACGCACCCTATCGCACCCTAACGCACCCTAACGACGCACCCTGACGCACCCTAACAACGCACCCTGACGACACAACGCACCCTGACGAACCCTAACGACGCACCCTGACGCACCCTAAACACGCACCCTGACGCACCCTAACGACGCACCCTGATGCACCCTAACGACGCACCCTGACGCACCCTAACGACGCACCCTGACACACCCTAACAACGCACCCTGACGCACCCTAACGACGCACCCTGACGCACCCTAACGACGCACCCTGACGAACCCTAACGACGCACCCTAACGACAGGACGCACCCTGACGCACCCTAACGACGCACCCTGACACACCCTAACAACGCACCCTGACGACACAACGCACCCTGCCGCACCCTAACGACGCACCCTGCCGCACCATAACGACGCACCCTGACACACCCTAACGACGCACCCTGACGAACCCTAACAACGCACCCTGACGACACAACGCACCCTAACGACGCACCCTGTCGACACAACGCACCCTGACGAACCCTAACGACGCACCCTGACGAACCCTAACGACGCACCCTGACGCACCCTAACGACGCACCCTGACGCACCCTAACGACGCACCCTGACGCACCCTAACGACGCACCCTGACACACCTTAACAACGCACCCTGACGACACAACGCACCCTGACTAACCCTAACGACGCACCCTGACGCACCCTAACGACGCACCCCGACGCACCCTAACGACGCACCCTGACGAACCCTAACGACGCACCAAAACGACAGGACGCACCCTGACGCACCCTAACGACGCACCCTGACGAACCCTAACGACGCGCCCTGACACACCCTAACGACGCACCCTAACGACAGGACGCACCCTGACGCACCCTAACGACGCACCCTGACGAACCCTAACGACGCACCCTAACGACAGGACGCACCCTGACGCACCCTAACGACGCACCCTGACACACCCTAACAACGCACCCTGACGACACAACCTAACGACGCACCATAACGACGCACCATAACAACGCACCCTGACGACACAACGCACCCTGACGAACCCAAACGACGCACCCTAACGACGCAACCTATCGCACCCTAACGACGCACCCTAACGACGCACCCTATCGCACCCTAACGCACCCTAACGACGCACCCTGACGCACCCTAACAACGCACCCTGACGACACAACGCACCCTGACGAACCCTAACGACGCACCCTGACGCACCCTAAACACGCACCCTGACGCACCCTAACGACGCACCCTGACGCACCCTAACGACGCACCCTGACGCACCCTAACGACGCACCCTGACACACCCTAACGACGCACCCTGACGCACCCTAACGACGCACCCTGACGACAGGACGCACCCTGACGCACCCTAACGACGCACCCTGACACACCCTAACAACGCACCCTGACGACACAACGCACCCTGCCGCACCCTAACGACGCACCCTGCCGCACCCTAACGACGCACCCTGACACACCCTAACGACGCACCCTGACGAACCCTAACAACGCACCCTGACGACACAACGCACCCTAACGACGCACCCTGTCGACACAACGCACCCTGACGAACCCTAACGACGCACCCTGACGAACCCTAACGACGCACCCTGACGCACCCTAACGACGCACCCTGACGCACCCTAACGACGCACCCTGACGCACCCTAACGACGCACCCTGACACACCTTAACAACGCACCCTGACGACACAACGCACCCTGACTAACCCTAACGACGCACCCTGACGCACCCTAACGACGCACCCCGACGCACCCTAACGACGCACCCTGACGCACCCTGCACCCTAACGACGCACCCTGACGCACCCTAACGACGCACCCTGACGAACCCTAACGACGCGCCCTGACACACCCTAACGACGCACCCTAACGACAGGACGCACCCTGACGCACCCTAACGACGCACCCTGACAAACCCTAACGACGCACCCTAACGACAGGACTCACCCTGACGCACCCTAACGACGCACCCTGACACACCCTAACAACGCACCCTGACGACACAACCTAACGACGCACCATAACGACGCACCATAACAACGCACCCTGACGACACAACGCACCCTGACGAACCCAAACGACGCACCCTAACGACGCAACCTATCGCACCCTAACGACGCACCCTAACGACGCACCCTATCGCACCCTAACGCACCCTAACGACGCACCCTGACGCACCCTAACAACGCACCCTGACGACACAACGCACCCTGACGAACCCTAACGACGCACCCTGACGCACCCTAAACACGCACCCTGACGCACCCTAACGACGCACCCTGATGCACCCTAACGACGCACCCTGACGCACCCTAACGACGCACCCTGACACACCCTAACAACGCACCCTGACGCACCCTAACGACGCACCCTGACGCACCCTAACGACGCACCCTGACGAACCCTAACGACGCACCCTAACGACAGGACGCACCCTGACGCACCCTAACGACGCACCCTGACACACCCTAACAACGCACCCTGACGACACAACGCACCCTGCCGCACCCTAACGACGCACCCTGCCGCACCATAACGACGCACCCTGACACACCCTAACGACGCACCCTGACGAACCCTAACAACGCACCCTGACGACACAACGCACCCTAACGACGCACCCTGTCGACACAACGCACCCTGACGAACCCTAACGACGCACCCTGACGAACCCTAACGACGCACCCTGACGCACCCTAACGACGCACCCTGACGCACCCTAACGACGCACCCTGACGCACCCTAACGACGCACCCTGACACACCTTAACAACGCACCCTGACGACACAACGCACCCTGACTAACCCTAACGACGCACCCTGACGCACCCTAACGACGCACCCCGACGCACCCTAACGACGCACCCTGACGAACCCTAACGACGCACCAAAACGACAGGACGCACCCTGACGCACCCTAACGACGCACCCTGACGAACCCTAACGACGCGCCCTGACACACCCTAACGACGCACCCTAACGACAGGACGCACCCTGACGCACCCTAACGACGCACCCTGACAAACCCTAACGACGCACCCTAACGACAGGACTCACCCGACGCACCCTAACGACGCACCCTGACGCACCCTAACAACGCACCCTGACGACAGGACGCACCCTGACGCACCCTGACGAACCCTAACGACGCACCCTGGCGCAACCTAACGACGCACCCTGACGCACCCTAACAACGCACCCTGACGCACCCTAACGACGCACCCTGACGAACCCTAACGACGCACCCTGACGCACCCTAACAACGCACCCTGACGACACAACGCACCCTGCCGCACCCTAACGACGCACCCTGACGCACCATAACGACGCACCCTGACACACCCTAACGACGCACCCTGACGAACCCTAACAACGCACCCTGACGACACAACGCACCCTAACGACGCACCCTAACGACGCACCATAACAACGCACCCTGACGACACAACGCACCCTGACGAACCCTAACGGCGCACCCTAACGACGCAACCTATCGCACCCTATCGCACCCTAACGACGCAACCTAACGACGCACCCTATCGCACCCTAACGACGCACCCTGACACACCCTAACGACGCACCCTGACGCACCCTAACGACGCACCCTAACGACGCACCCTCACGACGCACCCTGACACACCCTAACAACGCACCCTGACGACACAACGCACCCTGACGAACCCTAACGACGCACCCTAACGACGCACCCTATCGCACCCTAACGACGCAGCCTAACGCACCCTAACGACGCACCCTGACACACCCTAACAACGCACCCTGACGACACAACGCACCCTGACGAACCCTAACGACGCACCCTGACGCACCCTAACGACGAACCATGACGCACCCTAACGACGCACCCTGACGAACCCTAACGACGCACCCTGACGCACCCTAACGACGCACCCTGACGAACCCTAACGACGCACCCTGACACACCCTAACAACGCACCCTGACGACACAACGCACCCTGACGAACCCTAACGACGCACCCTGACGCACCCTAACGACGCACCCTGACGCACCCTAACGACGCACCCTGACGAACCCTAACGACGCACCCTGACGAACCTTAACGACGCACCCTGACGCACCCTAACGACGCAACCTGACTCACCCTAACAACGCACCTTGACGACACAACGCACCCTGACGAACCCTAACGACGCACCCTATCGCACCCTAACGACGCACCCTGACACACCTTAACAACGCACCCTGACGACACAACGCACCCTGACGAACCCTAACGACGCACCCTGACGCACCCTAACGACGCACCCTGACGCACCCTAACGACGCACCCTGACGAACCCTAACGACGCACCCTGACGAACCTTAACGACGCACCCTGACGCACCCTAACGACGCACCCTGACGCACCCTAACAAAGCACCCTGACGACACAACGCACCCTGCCGCACCCTAACGACGCACCCTGACGCACCATAACGACGCACCCTGACACACCCTAACGACGCACCCTGACGACGCACCCTAACAACGCACCCTGACGACACAACGCACCCTGACGAACCCTAACGACGCACCCTAACGACGCAACCTATCGCACCATAACGACGCACCATAACAACGCACCCTGACGACACAACGCACCCTGACGAACCCAAACGACGCACCCTAACGACGCAACCTATCGCACCCTAACGACGCACCCTAACGACGCACCCTATCGCACCCTAACGCACCCTAACGACGCACCCTGACGCACCCTAACAACGCACCCTGACGACACAACGCACCCTGACGAACCCTAACGACGCACCCTGACGCACCCTAAACACGCACCCTGACGCACCCTAACGACGCACCCTGATGCACCCTAACGACGCACCTTGACGCACCCTAACGACGCACCCTGACGCACCCTAACAACGCACCCTGACGCACCCTAACGACGCACCCTGACGCACCCTAACGACGCTAACGACGCCCTGACGAACCCTAACGACGCACCCTGACGCACCCTAACAACGCACCCTGACGACACAACGCACCCTGACGCACCCTAACGACGCACCCTGCCGCACCATAACGACGCACCCTGACACACCCTAACGACGCACCCTGACGAACCCTAACAACGCACCCTGACGACACAACGCACCCTAACGACGCACCCTGTCGACACAACGCACCCTGACGAACCCTAACGACGCACCCTGACGAACCCTAACGACGCACCCTGACGCACCCTAACGACGCACCCTGACGCACCCTAACGACGCACCCTGACACACCTTAACAACGCACCCTAACAACGCACCCTGACGCACCCTACGCACCCTAACGACGCACCCCGACGCACCCTAACGACGCACCCTGACGAACCCTAACGACGCACCAAAACGACAGGACGCACCCTGACGCACCCTAACGACGCACCCTGACGAACCCTAACGACGCGCCCTGACACACCCTAACGACGCACCCTAACGACAGGACGCACCCTGACGCACCCTAACGACGCACCCTGACAAACCCTAACGACGCACCCTAACGACAGGACTCACCCTGACGCACCCTAACGACGCACCCTGACACACCCTAACAACGCACCCTGACGACACAACGCACCCTGACGACACAACGCACCCTGACGAACCCTAACGACGCACCCTGGCGCAACCTAACGACGCACCCTGACGCACCCTAACGACGCACCCTGACGCACCCTAACGACGCACCCTGACGCACCCTAACGACGCACCCTGACGCACCCTAACAACGCACCCTGACGACACAACGCACCCTGCCGCACCCTAACGACGCACCCTGACGCACCATAACGACGCACCCTGACACACCCTAACGACGCACCCTGACGCACCCTAACAACGCACCCTGACGACACAACGCACCCTAACGACGCACCCTAACGACGCACCATAACAACGCACCCTGACGACACAACGCACCCTGACGAACCCTAACGGCGCACCCTAACGACGCAACCTATCGCACCCTATCGCACCCTAACGACGCACCCTAACGACGCACCCTATCGCACCCTAACGACGCACCCTGACACACCCTAACGACGCACCCTGACGCACCCTAACGACGCACCCTAACGACGCACCCTATCGCACCCTAACGACGCACCCTGACACACCCTAACAACGCACCCTGACGACACAACGCACCCTGACGAACCCTAACGACGCACCCTAACGACGCACCCTATCGCACCCTAACGACGCAGCCTAACGCACCCTAACGACGCACCCTGACACACCCTAACAACGCACCCTGACGACACAACGCACCCTGACGAACCCTAACGACGCACCCTGACGCACCCTAACGACGAACCATGACGCACCCTAACGACGCACCCTGACGAACCCTAACGACGCACCCTGACGCACCCTAACGACGCACCCTGACGAACCCTAACGACGCACCCTGACACACCCTAACAACGCACCCTGACGACACAACGCACCCTGACGAACCCTAACGACGCACCCTGACGCACCCTAACGACGCACCCTGACGCACCCTAACGACGCACCCTGACGAACCCTAACGACGCACCCTGACGAACCTTAACGACGCACCCTGACGCACCCTAACGACGCAACCTGACTCACCCTAACAACGCACCTTGACGACACAACGCACCCTGACGAACCCTAACGACGCACCCTATCGCACCCTAACGACGCACCCTGACACACCTTAACAACGCACCCTGACGACACAACGCACCCTGACGAACCCTAACGACGCACCCTGACGCACCCTAACGACGCACCCTGACGCACCCTAACGACGCACCCTGACGAACCCTAACGACGCACCCTGACGAACCTTAACGACGCACCCTGACGCACCCTAACGACGCACCCTGACGCACCCTAACAAAGCACCCTGACGACACAACGCACCCTGCCGCACCCTAACGACGCACCCTGACGCACCATAACGACGCACCCTGACACACCCTAACGACGCACCCTGACGACGCACCCTAACAACGCACCCTGACGACACAACGCACCCTGACGAACCCTAACGACGCACCCTAACGACGCAACCTATCGCACCCTAACGACGCACCCTAACGACGCACCCTATCGCACCCTAACGCACCCCAACGACGCACCCTGACACACCCTAACGACGCACCCTGACGCACCCTAACAACGCACCCTGACGACACAACGCACCCTGACGAACCCTAACGACGCACCCTGACGCACCCTAACGACGCACCCTGACGCACCCTAACGACGCACCCTGACACACCCTAACAACGCACCCTGACGACACAACGCACCCTGACGAACCCTAACGACGCACCCTGACGCACCCTAACGACGCACCCTGACGCACCCTAACGACAGGACGCACCCTGACGCACCCTAACGACGCACCCTGACACACCCTAACAACGCACCCTGACGACACAACGCACCTTGACGAACCCTAACGACGCACCCTGACGCACCCTAACGACGCACCCTGACGCACCCTAACGACGCACTCTGACGAACCCTAACGACGCACTCTAACGACAGGACGCACCCTGACGCACCCTAACGATGCACCCTGACGCACCCTAACAACGCACCCTAACGACAGGACGCACCCTGACGCACCCTGACGCACCCTGACGCACCCTAACGACGCACCCTGACGAACCCTAACGACGCACCCTGACGAACCCTAACGACGCACCCTGACGCACCCTAACGACGCAACCTGACTCACCCTAACAACGCACCCTGACGACACAACGCACCCTGACGAACCCTAACGACGCACCCTAACGCACCCTAACGACGCACCCTAACGACGCACCCTAACGACGCAACCTATCGCACCCTAACGACGCACCCTAACGACGCACCCTATCGCACCCTAACGACACAACGCACCCTGACGAACCCTAACGACGCACCCTAACGACGCAACCTAACGACGCACCCTATCGCACCCTAACGCACCCTAACGACGCACCCTGACACACCCTAACGACGCACCCTGACGCACCCTATCAACGCACCCTGACGACACAACGCACCCTGACGAACCCTAACGACGCACCCTGACGCACCCTAACGACGCACCCTGACGCACCCTAACGACGCACCCTGACGCACCCTAACGACGCACCCTGACGAACCCTAACGACGCACCCTAACGACAGGACGCACCCTGACGCACCCTAACGACGCACCCTGACACACCCTAACAACGCACCCTGACGACACAACGCACCCTGACGCACCCTAACGACGCACCCTGCCGCACCCTAACGACGCACCCTGACACACCCTAACGACGCACCCTGACGAACCCTAACAACGCACCCTGACGACACAACGCACCCTAACGACGCACCCTGTCGACACAACGCACCCTGACGAACCCTAACGACGCACCCTGACGAACCCTAACGACGCACCCTGACGCACCCTAACGACGCACCCTGACGCACCCTAACGACGCACCCTGACGCACCCTAACGACGCACCCTGACACACCTTAACAACGCACCCTGACGAACGACGCACCCTGACGCACCCTAACGACGCACCCCGACGCACCCTAACGACGCACCCTGACGAACCCTAACGACGCACCAAAACGACAGGACGCACCCTGACGCACCCTAACGACGCACCCTGACGAACCCTAACGACGCGCCCTGACACACCCTAACGACGCACCCTAACGACAGGACGCACCCTGACGCACCCTAACGACGCACCCTGACAAACCCTAACGACGCACCCTAACGACAGGACTCACCCTGACGCACCCTAACGACGCACCCTGACACACCCTAACAACGCACCCTGATGACACAACGCACCCTGACGACACAACGCACCCTGACGAACCCTAACGACGCACCCTGGCGCAACCTAACGACGCACCCTGACGCACCCTAACGACGCACCCTGACGCACCCTAACGACGCACCCTGACGCACCCTAACGACGCACCCTGACGCACCCTAACAACGCACCCTGACGACACAACGCACCCTGCCGCACCCTAACGACGCACCCTGACGCACCATAACGACGCACCCTGACACACCCTAACGACGCACCCTGACGAACCCTAACAACGCACCCTGACGACACAACGCACCCTAACGACGCACCCTAACGACGCACCATAACAACGCACCCTGACGACACAACGCACCCTGACGAACCCTAACGGCGCACCCTAACGACGCAACCTATCGCACCCTATCGCACCCTAACGACGCACCCTAACGACGCACCCTATCGCACCCTAACGACGCACCCTGACACACCCTAACGACGCACCCTGACGCACCCTAACGACGCACCCTAACGACGCACCCTATCGCACCCTAACGACGCACCCTGACACACCCTAACAACGCACCCTGACGACACAACGCACCCTGACGAACCCTAACGACGCACCCTAACGACGCACCCTATCGCACCCTAACGACGCAGCCTAACGCACCCTAACGACGCACCCTGACACACCCTAACAACGCACCCTGACGACACAACGCACCCTGACGAACCCTAACGACGCACCCTGACGCACCCTAACGACGAACCATGACGCACCCTAACGACGCACCCTGACGAACCCTAACGACGCACCCTGACGCACCCTAACGACGCACCCTGACGAACCCTAACGACGCACCCTGACACACCCTAACAACGCACCCTGACGACACAACGCACCCTGACGAACCCTAACGACGCACCCTGACGCACCCTAACGACGCACCCTGACGCACCCTAACGACGCACCCTGACGAACCCTAACGACGCACCCTGACGAACCTTAACGACGCACCCTGACGCACCCTAACGACGCAACCTGACTCACCCTAACAACGCACCTTGACGACACAACGCACCCTGACGAACCCTAACGACGCACCCTATCGCACCCTAACGACGCACCCTGACACACCTTAACAACGCACCCTGACGACACAACGCACCCTGACGAACCCTAACGACGCACCCTGACGCACCCTAACGACGCACCCTGACGCACCCTAACGACGCACCCTGACGAACCCTAACGACGCACCCTGACGAACCTTAACGACGCACCCTGACGCACCCTAACGACGCACCCTGACGCACCCTAACAAAGCACCCTGACGACACAACGCACCCTGCCGCACCCTAACGACGCACCCTGACGCACCATAACGACGCACCCTGACACACCCTAACGACGCACCCTGACGACGCACCCTAACAACGCACCCTGACGACACAACGCACCCTGACGAACCCTAACGACGCACCCTAACGACGCAACCTATCGCACCCTAACGACGCACCCTAACGACGCACCCTATCGCACCCTAACGCACCCCAACGACGCACCCTGACACACCCTAACGACGCACCCTGACGCACCCTAACAACGCACCCTGACGACACAACGCACCCTGACGAACCCTAACGACGCACCCTGACGCACCCTAACGACGCACCCTGACGCACCCTAACGACGCACCCTGACACACCCTAACAACGCACCCTGACGACACAACGCACCCTGACGAACCCTAACGACGCACCCTGACGCACCCTAACGACGCACCCTGACGCACCCTAACGACAGGACGCACCCTGACGCACCCTAACGACGCACCCTGACACACCCTAACAACGCACCCTGACGACACAACGCACCTTGACGAACCCTAACGACGCACCCTGACGCACCCTAACGACGCACCCTGACGCACCCTAACGACGCACTCTGACGAACCCTAACGACGCACCCTAACGACAGGACGCACCCTGACGCACCCTAACGATGCACCCTGACGCACCCTAACAACGCACCCTAACGACAGGACGCACCCTGACGCACCCTGACGCACCCTGACGCACCCTAACGACGCACCCTGACGAACCCTAACGACGCACCCTGACGAACCTTAACGACGCACCCTGACGCACCCTAACGACGCAACCTGACTCACCCTAACAACGCACCCTGACGACACAACGCACCCTGACGAACCCTAACGACGCACCCTAACGCCGCACCCTGACGCACCCTAACGACGCACCCTAACGCACCCTAACGCAACCTATCGCACCCTAACGACGCACCCTAACGACGCACCCTATCGCACCCTAACGACACAACGCACCCTGACGAACCCTAACGACGCACCCTAACGACGCAACCTAACGACGCACCCTATCGCACCCTAACGCACCCTAACGACGCACCCTGACACACCCTAACGACGCACCCTGACGCACCCTATCAACGCACCCTGACGACACAACGCACCCTGACGAACCCTAACGACGCACCCTGACGCACCCTAACGACGCACCCTGACGCACCCTAACGACGCACCCTGACGCACCCTAACGACGCACCCTGACGCACCCTAACGACGCACCCTGAAGACACAACGCACCCTGACGAACCCTAACGACGCACCCTGACGCACCCTAACGACGCACCCTTACGCACCCTAACGACGCACCCTGACGCACCCTAACGACGCACCCTGACGCACCCTAACGACGCACCCTGACGCACCCTAACAACGCACCCTGACGACACAACGCACCCTGACGAACCCTAACGACGCACCCTATCGCACACTAACGACGCACCCTGACACACCTTAACAACGCACCCTGACGATACAACGCACCCTGACGAACCCTAACGACGCACCCTGACGCACCCTAACGACGCACCCTGACGAACCCTAACGACGCACCCTAACGACAGGACGCACCCTGACGCACCCTAACGACGCACCCTAACGACGCGCCCTGACACACCCTAACGACGCACCCTGACGCACCCTAACAACGCACCCTAACGACACAACGCACCCTAACGACGCACCCTAACGACCCTAACAACGCACCCTATCGCACCCTAACGACGCACCCTGACACACCCTAACGACGCACCCTGACGCACCCTAACAACGCACCCTGACGACACAACGCAACCTGACAAACCCTAATGACGCACCCTAACGACGCACCCTATTGCACCCTAACGACGCACCCTAACGACGCACCCTATCGCACCCTAACGACGCACCCTGACACACCCTAACGACGCACCCTGACGCACCCTAACAACGCACCCTGACGACACAACGCACCCTGACGAACCCTAACGACGCACCCTGACGCACCCTAAACACGCACCCTGACGCACCCTAACGGCGCACCCTAACGACGCAACCTATCGCACCCTATCGCACCCTAACGACGCACCCTAACGACGCACCCTATCGCACCCTAACGACGCACCCTGACACACCCTAACGACGCACCCTGACGCACCCTAACAACGCACCCTGACGCACCCTAACGACGCACCCTATCGCACCCTAACGACGCACCCTGACACACCCTAACAACGCACCCTGACGACACAACGCACCCTGACGAACCCTAACGACGCACCCTAACGACGCAACCTATCGCACCCTAACGACGCAGCCTAACGCACCCTAACGACGCACCCTGACACACCCTAACAACGCACCCTGACGACACAACGCACCCTGACGAACCCTAACGACGCACCCTGACGCACCCTAACGACGCACCATGACGCACCCTAACGACGCACCCTGACGAACCCTAACGACGCACCCTGACGCACCCTAACGACGCACCCTGACGAACCCTAACGACGCACCCTGACACACCCTAACAACGCACCCTGACGACACAACGCACCCTGACGAACCCTAACGACGCACCCTGACGCACCCTAACGACGCACCCTGACGCACCCTAACGACGCACCCTGACGAACCCTAACGACGCACCCTGACGAACCTTAACGACGCACCCTGACGCACCCTAACGACGCAACCTGACTCACCCTAACAACGCACCTTGACGACACAACGCACCCTGACGAACCCTAACGACGCACCCTATCGCACCCTAACGACGCACCCTGACACACCTTAACAACGCACCCTGACGACACAACGCACCCTGACGAACCCTAACGACGCACCCTGACGCACCATAACGACGCACCCTGACACACCCTAACGACGCACCCTGACGACGCACCCTAACAACGCACCCTGACGACACAACATACCCTGACGAACCCTAACGACGCACCCTAACGACGCAACCTATCGCACCCTAACGACGCACCCTAACGACGCACCCTATCGCACCCTAACGCACCCCAACGACGCACCCTGACACACCCTAACGACGCACCCTGACGCACCCTAACAACGCACCCTGACGACACAACGCACCCTGACGAACCCTAACGACGCACCCTGACGCACCCTAACGACGCACCCTGACGCACCCTAACGACGCACCCTGACACACCCTAACAACGCACCCTGACGACACAACGCACCCTGACGAACCCTAACGACGCACCCTGACGCACCCTAACGACGCACCCTGACGCACCCTAACGACGCACTCTGACGAACCCTAACGACGCACCCTAACGACAGGACGCACCCTGACGCACCCTAATGACGCACCCTGACGCACCCTAACAACGCACCCTAACGACGCACCCTGACGCACCCTGACGCACCCTGACGCACCCTAACGACGCACCCTGACGAACCCTAACGACGCACCCTGACGAACCTTAACGACGCACCCTGACGCACCCTAACGACGCAACCTGACTCACCCTAACAACGCACCCTGACGACACAACGCACCCTGACGAACCCTAACGACGCACCCTATCGCACCCTAACGACGCACCCTGACGCACCCTAACGACGCACCCTGACACACCCTAACAACGCACCCTGACGACACAACGCACCTTGACGAACCCTAACGACGCACCCTGACGCACCCTAACGACGCACCCTGACGCACCCTAACGACGCACTCTGACGAACCCTAACGACGCACCCTAACGACAGGACGCACCCTGACGCACCCTAACGATGCACCCTGACGCACCCTAACAACGCACCCTAACGACAGGACGCACCCTGACGCACCCTGACGCACCCTGACGCACCCTAACAACGCACCCTGACGACAGCACCATGACGCACCCTAACGACGCACCCTGACGAACCCTAACGACGCACCCTGACGCACCCTAACGACGCACCCTGACACACCCTAACAACGCACCCTGACGACACAACGCACCCTGACGAACCCTAACGACGCACCCTAACGCACCCTAACGCACCCTAACGACGCACCCTGACGCACCCTAACGACGCACCCTAACGACGCACCCTATCGCACCCTAACGACACAACGCACCCTGACGAACCCTAACGACGCACCCTAACGACGCAACCTAACGACGCACCCTATCGCACCCTAACGCACCCTAACGACGCACCCTGACACACCCTAACGACGCACCCTGACGAACCCTAACGACGCACCCTATCGCACCCTAACGACGCACCCTGACGCACCCTAACGACGCACCCTGACACACCCTAACAACGCACCCTGACGACACAACGCACCTTGACGAACCCTAACGACGCACCCTGACGCACCCTAACGACGCACCCTGACGCACCCTAACGACGCACCCTGACGAACCCTAACGACGCACCCTAACGACAGGACGCACCCTGACGCACCCTAACGATGCACCCTGACGCACCCTAACAACGCACCCTAACGACAGGACGCACCCTGACGCACCCTGACGCACCCTGACGCACCCTAACGACGCACCCTGACGAACCCTAACGACGCACCCTGACGAACCTTAACGACGCACCCTGACGCACCCTAACGACGCAACCTGACTCACCCTAACAACGCACCCTGACGACACAACGCACCCTGACGAACCCTAACGACGCACCCTAACGCACCCTAACGACGCACCCTAACGACGCACCCTAACGCACGCACCCTAACGCACCCTAACGACGCACCCTAACGACGCACCCTATCGCACCCTAACGACACAACGCACCCTGACGAACCCTAACGACGCACCCTAACGACGCAACCTAACGACGCACCCTATCGCACCCTAACGCACCCTAACGACGCACCCTGACACACCCTAACGACGCACCCTGACGCACCCTATCAACGCACCCTGACGACACAACGCACCCTGACGAACCCTAACGACGCACCCTGACGCACCCTAACGACGCACCCTGACGCACCCTAACGACGCACCCTGACGCACCCTAACGACGCACCCTGACACACCCTAACGACGCACCCTGACGACACAACGCACCCTGACGAACCCTAACGACGCACCCTGATGCACCCTAACGACGCACCCTTACGAACCCTAACGACGCACCCTGACGAACCCTAACGACGCACCCTGACGCACCCTAACGACGCACCCTGACGCACCCTAACAACGCACCCTGACGACACAACGCACCCTGACGAACCCTAACGACGCACCCTATCGCACACTAACGACGCACCCTGACACACCTTAACAACGCACCCTGACGATACAACGCACCCTGACGAACCCTAACGACGCACCCTGACGCACCCTAACGACGCACCCTGACGAACCCTAACGACGCACCCTAACGACAGGACGCACCCTGACGCACCCTAACGACGCGACGAACCCTAACGACGCGCCCTGACACACCCTAACGACGCACCCTGACGAACACTAACAACGCACCCTGACGACACAACGCACCCTGCCGACGCACCCTAACGACGCACCCTGACGCACCCTAACGACGCACCCTGACGCACCCTAACGACGCACCCTGACGCACCCTAACAACGCACCCTGACGACACAACGCAACCTGACAAACCCTAATGACGCACCCTAACGACGCACCCTATTGCACCCTAACGACGCACCCTAACGACGCACCCTATCGCACCCTAACGACGCACCCTGACACACCCTAACGACGCACCCTGACGAACCCTAACGACGCACCCTGACGAACCTTAACGACGCACCCTGACGCACCCTAACGACGCAACCTGACTCACCCTAACAACGCACCCTGACGACACAACGCACCCTGACGAACCCTAACGACGCACCCTAACGCACCCTAACGACGCACCCTAACGACGCACCCTAACGACGCAACCTGACGCACCCTAACGACGCACCCTAACGACGCACCCTATCGCACCCTAACGACACAACGCACCCTGACGAACCCTAACGACGCACCCTAACGACGCAACCTAACGACGCACCCTATCGCACCCTAACGCACCCTAACGACGCACCCTGACGCACCCTAACGACGCACCCTGACGCACCCTATCAACGCACCCTGACGACACAACGCACCCTGACGAACCCTAACGACGCACCCTGACGCACCCTAACGACGCACCCTGACGCACCCTAACGACGCACCCTGACGCACCCTAACGACGCACCCTGACACACCCTAACGACGCACCCTGACGACACAACGCACCCTGACGAACCCTAACGACGCACCCTGACGCACCCTAACGACGCACCCTTACGAACCCTAACGACGCACCCTGACGAACCCTAACGACGCACCCTGACGCACCCTAACGACGCACCCTGACGCACCCTAACAATGCACCCTGACGACACAACGCACCCTGACGAACCCTAAAGACGCACCCTATCGCACACTAACGACGCACCCTGACACACCTTAACAACGCACCCTGACGATACAACGCACCCTGACGAACCCTAACGACGCACCCTGACGCACCCTAACGACGCACCCTGACGAACCCTAACGACGCACCCTAACGACAGGACGCACCCTGACGCACCCTAACGACGCGACGAACCCTAACGACGCGCCCTGACACACCCTAACGACGCACCCTGACGAACACTAACAACGCACCCTAACGACACAACGCACCCTAACGACGCACCCTAACAACGCACCCTATCGCACCCTAACGACGCACCCTGACACACCCTAACGACGCACCCTGACGCACCCTAACAACGCACCCTGACGACACAACGCAACCTGACAAACCCTAATGACGCACCCTAACGACGCACCCTATTGCACCCTAACGACGCACCCTAACGACGCACCCTATCGCACCCTAACGACGCACCCTGACACACCCTAACGACGCACCCTGACGCACCCTAACAACGCACCCTGACGACACAACGCACCCTGACGAACCCTAACGACGCACCCTGACGCACCCTAACGACGCACCCTGACGCACCCTAACGACGCACCCTGACACACCCTAACAACGCACCCTGACGACACAACGCACCCTGACGAACCCTAACGACGCACCCTGACGCACCCTAACGACGCACCCTGACGCACCCTAACGACGCACCCTGACGAACCCTAACGAAGCACCCTAACGACAGGACTCACCCTGACGCACCCTAACGACGCACCCTGACACACCCTAACAACGCACCCTGACGACACAACGCACCCTGACGAACCCTAACGACGCACCCTGGCGCACCCTAACGACGCACCCTGACGCACCCTAACGACGCACCCTGACGCACCCTAACGACGCACCCTGACGCACCCTAACAACGCACCCTGACGACACAACGCACCATGCCGCACCCTAACGACGCACCCTGACGCACCATAACGACACACCCTGACACACCCTAACGACGCACCCTGACGAACCCTAACAACGCACCCTGACGACACAACGCACCCTAACGACGCACCCTAACGACGCACCCTAACAACGCACCCTGACGACACAACACACCCTGACGAACCCTAACAACGCACCCTAACGACGCAACCTATCGCACCCTAACGACGCACCCTAACGACGCACCCTATCGCACCCTAACGCACCCTAACGACGCACCCTGACACACCCTAACGACAAACCCTGACGCACCCTAACGACGCACCCTGACGAACCCTAACGACGCACCCTGACGCACCCTAACGACGCACCCTGACGAACCCTAACGACGCACCCTGACGCACCCTAACGACGCACCCTGACGAACCCTAACAACGCACCCTGACGACACAACGCACCCTGACGAACCCTAACGACGCACCCTGACGCACCCTAACGACGCAACCTGACGCACCATAACGACGCACCCTGACGAACCTTAACGACGCACCCTGACGCACCCTAACGACGCAACCTGACTCACCCTAACAACGCACCCTGACGACACAACGCACCCTGACGAACCCTAACGATTCACCCTATCGCACCCTAACGACGCACCCTGACACACCTTAACAACGCACCCTGACGAACCCTAACGGCGCAACCTGACTCACCGTAACAACGCACCCTGACGACACAACGCACCCTGACGAACCCTAACGACGCACCCTGACGCACCCTAACGACGCACCCTGACGCACCCTAACGACGCACCCTGACGAACCCTAACGACGCACCCTGACGAACCCTAACGACGCACCCTGACGCACCCTAACGACGCACCCTGACGCACCCTCACAACGCACCCTGACGACACAACGCACCCTGCCGCACCCTAACGACGCACCCTGACGCACCATAACGACGCACCCTGACACACCCTAACGACGCACCCTGACGAACCCTAACAACGCACCCTGATGACACAACGCACCCTAACGACGCACCCTAACGACGCACCCTAACAACGCACCCTGACGACACAACGCACCCTGACGAACCCTAACAACGCACCCTAACGACGCAACCTATCGCACCCTAACGACGCACCCTAACGACGCACCCTATCGCACCCTAACGCACCCTAACGACGCACCCTGACACACTCTAACGACGCACCCTGACGCACCCTAACGACGCACCCTGACGAACCTTAACGACGCACCCTGACGCACCCTAACGACGCAACCTGACTCACCCTAACAACGCACCCTGACGACACAACGCACCCTGACGAACCCTAACGACGCACCCTATCGCACCCTAACGACGCACCCTGACACACCTTAACAACGCACCCTGACGACACAACGCACCCTGACGAACCCTAACGACGCACCCTGACGCACCCTAACGACGCAACCTGACGCACCCTAACGACGCACCCTGACGAACCCTAACGACGCACCCTGACGAACCTTAACGATGCACCCTGACGCACCCTAACGACGCACCCTGACGCACCCTAACAACGCACCCTGACGACACAACGCACCCTAACGACGCACCCTAACGACGCACCCTAACAACGCACCCTGACGACACAACGCACCCTGACGAACCCTAACGACGCACCCTAACGACGCAACCTATCGCACCCTAACGACGCACCCTAACGACGCACCCTATCGCACCCTAACGCACCCTAACGACGCACCCTGACACACTCTAACGACGCACCCTGACGCACCCTAACAACGCACCCTGACGACACAACGCACCCTGACGAACCCTAACGACGCACCCTGACGAACCCTAACGACGCACCCTGACGCACCCTAACGACGCACCCTGACGCACCCTAACGACGCACCCTGACGCACCCTAACGACGCACCCTGACGCACCCTCACAACGCACCCTGACGACACAACGCACCCTGACGCACCCTAACGACGCACCCTGACGCACCATAACGACGCACCCTGACACACCCTAACGACGCACCCTGACGAACCCTAACAACGCACCCTGATGACACAACGCACCCTAACGACGCACCCTAACGACGCACCCTAACAACGCACCCTGACGACACAACGCACCCTGACGAACCCTAACGACGCACCCTAACGACGCAACCTATCGCACCCTAACGACGCACCCTAACGACGCACCCTATCGCACCCTAACGCACCCTAACGACGCACCCTGACACACTCTAACGACGCACCCTGACGCACCCTAACGACGCACCCTGACGAACCTTAACGACGCACCCTGACGCACCCTAACGACGCAACCTGACTCACCCTAACAACGCACCCTGACGACACAACGCACCCTGACGAACCCTAACGACGCACCCTATCGCACCCTAACGACGCACCCTGACACACCTTAACAACGCACCCTGACGACACAACGCACCCTGACGAACCCTAACGACGCACCCTGACGCACCCTAACGACGCAACCTGACGCACCCTAACGACGCACCCTGACGAACCCTAACGACGCACCCTGACGAACCTTAACGATGCACCCTGACGCACCCTAACGACGCACCCTGACGCACCCTAACAACGCACCCTGACGACACAACGCACCCTGACGCACCATAACGACGTACCCTGACACACCCTAACGACGCACCCTGACGAACACTAACAACGCACCCTGACGACACAACGCACCCTAACGACGCACCCTAACGACGCACCCTAACAACGCACCCTGACGACACAACGCACCCTGACGAACCCTAACGACGCACCCTAACGACGCAACCTATCGCACCCTAACGACGCACCCTAACGACGCACCCTATCGCACCCTAACGCACCCTAACGACGCACCCTGACACACTCTAACGACGCACCCTGACGCACCCTAACAACGCACCCTGACGACACAACGCACCCTGACGAACCCTAACGACGCACCCTGACGCACCCTAACGACGCACCCTGACACACCCTAACAACGCACCCTGACGACACAACGCACCCTGACGAACCCTAACGACGCACCTTGACGCACCCTAACGACGCACCCTGACGCACCCTGACGAACCCTAACGACGCACCCTAACGACAGGACTCACCCTGACGCACCCTAACGACGCACCCTGACACACCCTAACAACGCACCCTGACGACACAACGCACCCTGACGAACCCTAACGACGCACCCTGGCGCACCCTAACGACGCACCCTGACGCACCCTAACGACGCACCCTGACGAACCCTAACGACGCACCCTGACGAACCTTAACGATGCACCCTGACGAACCCTAACGACGCACCCTGACGAACCCTAACGACGCACCCTAACGACAGGACGCACCCTAACGACGCACCCTGACGCACCCTAACAACGCACCCTAACGACAGGACGCACCCTGACGCACCCTGACGCACCCTGACGCACCCTAACAACGCACCCTGACGACACAACGCACCCTGCCGCACCCTAACGACGCACCCTGACGCACCATAACGACGCACCCTGACACACCCTAACGACGCACCCTGACGAACCTTAACAACGCACCCTGACGACACAACGCACCCTAACGACGCACCCTAACGACGCACCCTAACAACGCACCCTGACGACACAACGCACCCTGACGAACCCTAACGACGCACCCTAACGACGCAACCTATCGCACCCTAACGACGCACCCTAACGACGCACCCTATCGCACCCTAACGCACCCTAACGACGCACCCTGACACACCCTGACGACGCACCCTGACGCACCCTAACGACGCACCCTGACGAACCCTAACGACGCACCCTGACGCACCCTAACGACGCACCCTGACGCACCCTAAAGACGCACCCTGACGAACCCTAACGACGCACCCTGACACACCCTAACAACGCACCCTGACGACACAACGCACCCTGACGAACCCTAACGACGCACCCTGACGAACCTTAACGACGCACCCTGACGCACCCTAACGACGCAACCTGACTCACCCTAACAACGCACCCTGACGACACAACGCACCCTGACGAACCCTAACGACGCACCCTATCGCACCCTAACGACGCACCCTGACGCACCCTAACGACGCACCCTGACGAACCCTAACGACGCACCCTGACACACCCTAACAACGCACCCTGACGACACAACGCACCCTGACGCACCCTAACGACGCACCCTGACGAACCTTAACGACGCACCCTGACGCACCCTAACGACGCAACCTGACTCACCCTAACAACGCACCCTGACGACACAACGCACCCTAACGACGCACCCTAACGACGCACCCTAACAACGCAACCTATCGCACCCTAACGACGCACCCTAACGCACCCTAACGACGCACCCTGACACACTCTAACGACGCACCCTGACGCACCCTAACGACGCACCCTGACGACGACGCACCCTGACGCACCCTAACGACGCACCCTGACGCACCCTAACAACGCACCCTGACGACACAACGCACCCTGCCGCACCCTAACGACGCACCCTGACGCACCATAACGACGCACCCTGACACACCCTAACGACGCACCCTGACGAACCCTAACAACGCACCCTGACGACACAACGCACCCTAACGACGCACCCTAACGACGCACCCTAACAACGCACCCTGACGACACAACGCACCCTGACGAACCCTAACGACGCACCCTAACGACGCAACCCTCGCACCCTAACGCACCCTAACGACGCACCCTGACACACTCTAACGACGCACCCTGACGCACCCTAACGACGCACCCTGACGAACCCTAACGACGCAACCTGACTCACCCTAACAACGCACCCTGACGACACAACGCACCCTGACGAACCCTAACGACGCACCCTATCGCACCCTAACGACGCACCCTGACACACCTTAACAACGCACCTTGACGACACAACGCACCCTGACGAACCCTAACGACGCACCCTGACGCACCCTGACGACACAACGCACCCTGACGCACCCTAACGACGCACCCTGACGAACCTTAACGACGCACCCTGACGCACCCTAACGACGCAACCTGACTCACCCTAACAACGCACCCTGACGACACAACGCACCCTAACGACGCACCCTAACGACGCACCCTAACAACGCACCCTGACGACACAACGCACCCTGACGAACCCTAACGACGCACCCTGACGCAACCTATCGCACCCTAACGACGCACCCTAACGCACCCTAACGACGCACCCTGACACACTCTAACGACGCACCCTAACGACGCAACCTATCGCACCCTAACGACGCACCCTAACGACGCACCCTAACGCACCCTAACGACGCACCCTGACACACTCTAACGACGCACCCTGACGCACCCTAACGACGCACCCTGACGAACCCTAACAACGCACCCTGACGACACAACGCACCCTAACGACGCACCCTAACGACGCACCCTAACAACGCACCCTGACGACACAACGCACCCTGACGAACCCTAACGACGCACCCTAACGACGCAACCTATCGCACCCTAACGACGCACCCTAACGACGCACCCTAACGCACCCTAACGACGCACCCTGACACACTCTAACGACGCACCCTGACGCACCCTAACGACGCACCCTGACGAACCTTAACGACGCACCCTGACGCACCCTAACGAAGCAACCTGACTCACCCTAACAACGCACCCTGACGACACAACGCACCCTGACGAACCCTAACGACGCACCCTATCGCACCCTAACGACGCACCCTGACACACCTTAACAACGCACCCTGACGACACAACGCACCCTGACGAACCCTAACGACGCACCCTGACGCACCCTAACGACGCAACCTGACGCACCCTAACGACGCACCCTGACGCACCCTAACGACGCACCCTGACGAACCCTAACGACGCACCCTGACGAACCTTAACGACGCACCCTGACGCACCCTAACGACGCACCCTGACGCACCCTAACAACGCACCCTGACGACACAACGCACCCTGACGCACCATAACGACGCACCCTGACACACCCTAACGACGCACCCTGACGAACCCTAACAACGCACCCTGACGACACAACGCACCCTAACGACGCACCCTAACGACGCACCCTAACAACGCACCCTGACGACACAACGCACCCTGACGAACCCTAACGACGCACCCTAACGACGCAACCTATCGCACCCTAACAACGCACCCTAACGACGCACCCTATCGCACCCTAACGCACCCTAACGACGCACCCTGACACACTCTAACGACGCACCCTGACGCACCCTAACAACGCACCCTGACGACACAACGCACCCTGACGCACCCTAACGACGCACCCTGACGCACCCTAACGACGCACCCTGACGAACCCTAACGACGCACCCTAACGACAGGACTCACCCTGACGCACCCTAACGACGCACCCTGACACACCCTAACAACGCACCCTGACGACACAACGCACCCTGACGAACCCTAACGACGCACCCTGGCGCACCCTAACGACGCACCCTGACGCACCCTAACGACGCACCCTGACGAACCCTAACGACGCACCCTAACGACAGGACGCACCCTAACGACGCACCCTGACGCACCCTAACAACGCACCCTAACGACAGGACGCACCCTGACGCACCCTGACGCACCCTGACGCACCCTAACAACGCACCCTGACGACACAACGCACCCTGACGCACCCTGACGCACCCTAACGACGCACCCTGACGAACCTTAACGACGCACCCTGACGCACCCTAACGACGCAACCTGACTCACCCTAACAACGCACCCTGACGACACAACGCACCCTAACGACACACCCTAACAACGCACCCTAACAACGCACCCTGACGACACAACGCACCCTGACGAACCCTAACGACGCACCCTAACAACGCAACCTATCGCACCCTAACGACGCACCCTAACGACGCACCCTAACGCACCCTAACGACGCACCCTGACACACTCTAACGACGCACCCTGACGCACCCTAACGACGCACTCTGACGAACCCTAACAACGCACCCTGACGACACAAAGCACCCTAACGACGCACCCTAACGACGCACCCTAACAACGCACCCTGACGACACAACGCACCCTGACGCACCCTAACGACGCACCCTAACGACGCAACCTATCGCACCCTAACGACGCACCCTAACGGCGCACCCTATCGCACCCTAACGCACCCTAACGACGCACCCTGACACACTCTAACGACGCACCCTGACGCACCCTAACGACGCACCCTGACGAACCTTAACGACGCACCCTGACGCACCCTAACGACGCAACCTGACTCACCCTAACAACGCACCCTGACGACACAACGCACCCTGACGAACCCTAACGACGCACCCTATCGCACCCTAACGACGCACCCTGACACACCTTAACAACGCACCCTGACGACACAACGCACCCTGACGAACCCTAACGACGCACCCTGACGCACCCTAACGACGCAACCTGACGCACCCTAACGACGCACCCTGACGAACCCTAACGACGCACCCTGACGAACCTTAACGACGCACCCTGACGCACCCTAACGACGCACCCTGACGCACCCTAACAACGCACCCTGACGACACAACGCACCCTGACGCACCATAACGACGTACCCTGACACACCCTAACGACGCACCCTGACGAACCCTAACAACGCACCCTGACGACACAACGCACCCTAACGACGCACCCTAACGACGCACCCTAACAACGCACCCTGACGACACAACGCACCCTGACGAACCCTAACGACGCACCCTAACGACGCAACCTATCGCACCCTAACGACGCACCCTAACGACGCACCCTATCGCACCCTAACGCACCCTAACGACGCACCCTGACACACTCTAACGACGCACCCTGACGCACCCTAACAACGCACCCTGACGACACAACGCACCCTGACGAACCCTAACGACGCACCCTGACGCACCCTAACGACGCACCCTGACACACCCTAACAACGCACCCTGACGACACAACGCACCCTGACGAACCCTAACGACGCACCTTGACGCACCCTAACGACGCACCCTGACGCACCCTAACGACGCACCCTGACGAACCCTAACGACGCACCCTAACGACAGGACTCACCCTGACGCACCCTAACGACGCACCCTGACACACCCTAACAACGCACCCTGACGACACAACGCACCCTGACGAACCCTAACGACGCACCCTGGCGCACCCTAACGACGCACCCTGACGCACCCTAACGACGCACCCTGACGAACCCTAACGACGCACCCTAACGACAGGACGCACCCTAACGACGCACCCTGACGCACCCTAACAACGCACCCTAACGACAGGACGCACCCTGACGCACCCTGACGCACCCTGACGCACCCTAACAACGCACCCTGACGACACAACGCACCCTGCCGCACCCTAACGACGCACCCTGACGCACCATAACGACGCACCCTGACACACCCTAACGACGCACCCTGACGAACCCTAACAACGCACCCTGACGACACAACGCACCCTAACGACGCACCCTAACGACGCACCCTAACAACGCACCCTGACGACACAACGCACCCTGACGAACCCTAACGACGCACCCTAACGACGCAACCTATCGCACCCTAACGACGCACCCTAACGACGCAGCCTATCGCACCCTAACGCACCCTAAAGACGCACCCTGACACACCCTAACGACGCACCCTGACGCACCCTAACGACGCACCCTGACGAACCCTAACGACGCACCCTGACGCACCCTAACGACGCACCCTGACGCACCCTAAAGACGCACCCTGACGAACCCTAACGACGCACCCTGACACACCCTAACAACGCACCCTGACGACACAACGCACCCTGACGAACCCTAACGACGCACCCTGACGAACCTTAACGACGCACCCTGACGCACCCTAACGACGCAACCTGACTCACCCTAACAACGCACCCTGACGACACAACGCACCCTGACGAACCCTAACGACGCACCCTATCGCACCCTAACGATGCACCCTGACGCACCCTAACGACGCACCCTGACGAACCCTAACGACGCACCCTGACACACCCTAACAACGCACCCTGACGACACAACGCACCCTGACGCACCCTAACGACGCACCCTGACGAACCTTAACGACGCACCCTGACGCACCCTAACGACGCAACCTGACTCACCCTAACAACGCACCCTGACGACACAACGCACCCTGACGCACCCTAACAACGCACCCTGACGACACAACGCGAACCCTAACCACCCTGACGAACCCTAACGACGCACCCTGACGCACCCTAACGACGCACCCTAACGCACCCTAACGACGCACCCTGACACACTCTAACGACGCACCCTGACGCACCCTAACGACGCACCCTGACGAACCTTAACGACGCACCCTGACGAACCCTAACGACGCACCCTGACGCACCCTAACGACGCACCCTGACGCACCCTAACAACGCACCCTGACGACACAACGCACCCTGACGAACCCTAACGACGCACCTTGACGCACCCTAACGACGCACCCTGACGCACCCTAACGACGCACCCTAACGACGCAACCTATCGCACCCTAACGACGCACCCTAACGACGCACCCTATCGCACCCTAACGCACCCTAACGACGCACCCTGACACACTCTAACGACGCACCCTGACGCACCCTAACAACGCACCCTGACGACACAACGCACCCTGACGAACCCTAACGACGCACCCTGACGCACCTAACGACGCACCCTGACACACCCTAACAACGCACCCTGACGACACAACGCACCCTGACGAACCCTAACGACGCACCTTGACGCACCCTAACGACGCACCCTGACGCACCCTAACGACGCACCCTGACGAACCCTAACGACGCACCCTAACGACAGGACTCACCCTGACGCACCCTAACGACGCACCCTGACACACCCTAACAACGCACCCTAACGACACAACGCACCCTGACGAACCCTAACGACGCACCCTGGCGCACCCTAACGACGCACCCTGACGCACCCTAACGACGCACCCTGACGAACCCTAACGACGCACCCTAACGACAGGACGCACCCTAACGACGCACCCTGACGCACCCTAACAACGCACCCTAACGACAGGACGCACCCTAACGACGCACCCTGACGCACCCTAACGACGCACCCTAACGACGCAACCTATCGCACCCTAACGACGCACCCTAACGACGCACCCTATCGCACCCTAACGCACCCTAACGACGCACCCTGACACACTCTAACGACGCACCCTGACGCACCCTAACAACGCACCCTGACGACACAACGCACCCTGACGAACCCTAACGACGCACCCTGACGCACCCTAACGACGCACCCGACACGACGACACAACGCACCCTGACGAACCCTAACGACGCACCTTGACGCACCCTAACGACGCACCCTGACGCACCCTAACGACGCACCCTGACGAACCCTAACGACGCACCCTAACGACAGGACTCACCCTGACGCACCCTAACGACGCACCCTGACACACCCTAACAACGCACCCTGACGACACAACGCACCCTGACGAACCCTAACGACGCACCCTGGCGCACCCTAACGACGCACCCTGACGCACCCTAACGACGCACCCTGACGAACCCTAACGACGCACCCTAACGACAGGACGCACCCTAACGACGCACCCTGACGCACCCTAACAACGCACCCTAACGACAGGACGCACCCTGACGCACCCTGACGCACCCTGACGCACCCTAACAACGCACCCTGACGACACAACGCACCCTGACGCACCCTGACGCACCCTAACGACGCACCCTGACGAACCTTAACGACGCACCCTGACGCACCCTAACGACGCAACCTGACTCACCCTAACAACGCACCCTGACGACACAACGCACCCTAACGACACACCCTAACAACGCACCCTAACAACGCACCCTGACGACACAACGCACCCTGACGAACCCTAACGACGCACCCTAACAACGCAACCTATCGCACCCTAACGACGCACCCTAACGACGCACCCTAACGCACCCTAACGACGCACCCTGACACACTCTAACGACGCACCCTGACGCACCCTAACGACGCACTCTGACGAACCCTAACAACGCACCCTGACGACACAAAGCACCCTAACGACGCACCCTAACGACGCACCCTAACAACGCACCCTGACGACACAACGCACCCTGACGCACCCTAACGACGCACCCTAACGACGCAACCTATCGCACCCTAACGACGCACCCTAACGGCGCACCCTATCGCACCCTAACGCACCCTAACGACGCACCCTGACACACTCTAACGACGCACCCTGACGCACCCTAACGACGCACCCTGACGAACCTTAACGACGCACCCTGACGCACCCTAACGACGCAACCTGACTCACCCTAACAACGCACCCTGACGACACAACGCACCCTGACGAACCCTAACGACGCACCCTATCGCACCCTAACGACGCACCCTGACACACCTTAACAACGCACCCTGACGACACAACGCACCCTGACGAACCCTAACGACGCACCCTGACGCACCCTAACGACGCAACCTGACGCACCCTAACGACGCACCCTGACGAACCCTAACGACGCACCCTGACGAACCTTAACGACGCACCCTGACGCACCCTAACGACGCACCCTGACGCACCCTAACAACGCACCCTGACGACACAACGCACCCTGACGCACCATAACGACGTACCCTGACACACCCTAACGACGCACCCTGACGAACCCTAACAACGCACCCTGACGACACAACGCACCCTAACGACGCACCCTAACGACGCACCCTAACAACGCACCCTGACGACACAACGCACCCTGACGAACCCTAACGACGCACCCTAACGACGCAACCTATCGCACCCTAACGACGCACCCTAACGACGCACCCTATCGCACCCTAACGCACCCTAACGACGCACCCTGACACACCCTAACGACGCACCCTGACGCACCCTAACAACGCACCCTGACGACACAACGCACCCTGACGAACCCTAACGACGCACCCTGACGCACCCTAACGACGCACCCTTACACACCCTAACAACGCACCCTGACGACACAACGCACCCTGACGAACCCTAACGACGCACCCTGACGCACCCTAACGACGCACCCTGACGCACCCTAACGACGCACCCTGACGAACCCTAACGACGCACCCTAACGACAGGACTCACCCTGACGCACCCTAACGACGCACCCTGACACACCCTAACAACGCACCCTGACGACACAACGCACCCTGACGAACCCTAACGACGCACCCTGGCGCACCCTAACGACGCACCCTGACGCACCCTAACGACGCACCCTGACGAACCCTAACGACGCACCCTAACGACAGGACGCACCCTAACGACGCACCCTGACGCACCCTAACAACGCACCCTAACGACAGGACGCACCCTGACGCACCCTGACGCACCCTGACGCACCCTAACAACGCACCCTGACGACACAACGCACCCTGCCGCACCCTAACGACGCACCCTGACGCACCATAACGACGCACCCTGACACACCCTAACGACGCACCCTGACGAACCCTAACAACGCACCCTGACGACACAACGCACCCTAACGACGCACCCTAACGACGCACCCTAACAACGCACCCTGACGACACAACGCACCCTGACGAACCCTAACGACGCACCCTAACGACGCAACCTATCGCACCCTAACGACGCACCCTAACGACGCACCCTATCGCACCCTAACGCACCCTAAAGACGCACCCTGACACACCCTGACGACGCACCCTGACGCACCCTAACGACGCACCCTGACGAACCCTAACGACGCACCCTGACGCACCCTAACGACGCACCCTGACGCACCCTAAAGACGCACCCTGACGAACCCTAACGACGCACCCTGACACACCCTAACAACGCACCCTGACGACACAACGCACCCTGACGAACCCTAACGACGCACCCTGACGAACCTTAACGACGCACCCTGACGCACCCTAACGACGCAACCTGACTCACCCTAACAACGCACCCTGACGACACAACGCACCCTGACGAACCCTAACGACGCACCCTATCGCACCCTAACGACGCACCCTGACGCACCCTAACGACGCACCCTGACGAACCCTAACGACGCACCCTGACACACCCTAACAACGCACCCTGACGACACAACGCACCCTGACGCACCCTAACGACGCACCCTGACGAACCTTAACGACGCACCCTGACGCACCCTAACGACGCAACCTGACTCACCCTAACAACGCACCCTGACGACACAACGCACCCTAACGACGCGACGAACCCTAACGACGCACCCTGACGCACCCTAACGACGCACCCTAACGCACCCTAACGACGCACCCTGACACACTCTAACGACGCACCCTGACGCACCCTAACGACGCACCCTGACGAACCTTAACGACGCACCCTGACGAACCTTAACGACGCACCCTGACGCACCCTAACGACGCACCCTGACGCACCCTAACAACGCACCCTGACGACACAACGCACCCTGCCGCACCCTAACGACGCACCCTGACGCACCATAACGACGCACCCTGACACACCCTAACGACGCACCCTGACGAACCCTAACAACGCACCCTGACGACACAACGCACCCTAACGACGCACCCTAACGACGCACCCTAACAACGCACCCTGACGACACAACGCACCCTGACGAACCCTAACGACGCACCCTAACGACGCAACCTATCGCACCCTAACGACGCACCCTAATGACGCACCCTATCGCACCCTAACGCACCCTAACGACGCACCCTGACACACTCTAACGACGCACCCTGACGCACCCTAACGACGCACCCTGACGAACCTTAACGACGCACCCTGACGCACCCTAACGACGCAACCTGACTCACCCTAACAACGCACCCTGACGACACAACGCACCCTGACGACGCACCCTAACGACGCACCCTATCGCACCCTAACGACGCACCCTGACACACCTTAACAACGCACCCTGACGACACAACGCACCCTGACGAACCCTAACGACGCACCCTAACAACGCACCCTGACGACACAACGCACCCTGACGCACCCTAACGACGCACCCTGACGAACCTTAACGACGCACCCTGACGCACCCTAACGACGCACCCTGACTCACCCTAACAACGCACCCTGACGACACAACACACCCTAACGACGCACCCTAACGACGCACCCTAACAACGCACCCTGACGACACAACGCACCCTGACGAACCCTAACGACGCACCCTAACGACGCAACCTATCGCACCCTAACGACGCACCCTAACGACGCACCACCCTAACGCACCCTAACGACGCACCCTGACACACTCTAACGACGCACCCTGACGCACCCTAACGACGCACCCTGACGAACCCTAACGACGCACCCTGACGAACCTTAACGACGCACCCTGACGCACCCTAACGACGCACCCTGACGCACCCTAACAACGCACCCTGACGACACAACGCACCCTGCCGCACCCTAACGACGCACCCTGACGCACCATAACGACGCACCCTGACACACCCTAATGACGCACCCTGACGAACCCTAACAACGCACCCTGACGACACAACGCACCCTAACGACGCACCCTAACGACGCACCCTAACAACGCACCCTGACGACACAACGCACCCTGACGAACCCTAACGACGCACCCTAACGACGCAACCTATCGCACCCTAACGACGCACCCTAACGACGCACCCTATCGCACCCTAACGCACCCTAACGACGCACCCTGACACACTCTAACGACGCACCCTGACGCACCCTAACGACGCACCCTGACGAACCTTAACGACGCACCCTGACGCACCCTAACGACGCAACCTGACTCACCCTAACAACGCACCCTGACGACACAACGCACCCTGACGAACCCTAACGACGCACCCTGACGCACCCTAACGACGCAACCTGACGCACCCTAACGACGCACCCTGACGAACCCTAACGACGCACCCTGACGAACCTTAACGACGCACCCTGACGCACCCTAACGACGCACCCTGACGCACCCTAACAACGCACCCTGACGACACAACGCACCCTGCCGCACCCTAACGACGCACCCTGACGCACCATAACGACGTACCCTGACACACCCTAACGACGCACCCTGACGAACCCTAACAACGCACCCTGACGACACAACGCACCCTAACGACGCACCCTAACGACGCACCCTAACAACGCACCCTGACGACACAACGCACCCTGACGAACCCTAACGACGCACCCTAACGACGCAACCTATCGCACCCTAACGACGCACCCTAACGACGCACCCTATCGCACCCTAACGCACCCTAACGACGCACCCTGACACACTCTAACGACGCACCCTGACGCACCCTAACAACGCACCCTGACGACACAACGCACCCTGACGAACCCTAACGACGCACCCTGACGCACCCTAACGACGCACCCTGACACACCCTAACAACGCACCCTGACGACACAACGCACCCTGACGAACCCTAACGACGCACCCTGACGCACCCTAACGACGCACCCTGACGCACCCTAACGACGCACCCTGACGAACCCTAACGACGCACCCTAACGACAGTACTCACCCTGACGCACCCTAACGACGCACCCTGACACACCCTAACAACGCACCCTGACGACACAACGCACCCTGACGAACCCTAACGACGCACCCTGACGCACCCTAACGACGCACCCTGACGCACCCTAACGACGCACCCTAACGACGCACCCTAACGACGCACCCTGACGCACCCTAACAACACACCCTAACGACAGGACGCACCCTGACGCACCCTGACGCACCCTGACGCACCCTGACGCACCCTAACAACGCACCCTGACGACACAACGCACCCTGCCGCACCCTAACGACGCACCCTGACGCACCATAACGACGCACCCTGACACACCCTAACGACGCACCCTGACGAACCCTAACAACGCACCCTGACGACACAACGCACCCTAACGACGCACCCTGACGACACAACGCACCCTGACGAACCCTAACGACGCACCCTGACGCACCCTAACGACGCAACCTGACGCACCCTAACGACGCACCCTGACGAACCCTAACGACGCACCCTGACGAACCTTAACGACGCACCCTGACGCACCCTAACGACGCACCCTGACGCACCCTAACAACGCACCCTGACGACACAACGCACCCTGCCGCACCCTAACGACGCACCCTGACGCACCATAACGACGTACCCTGACACACCCTAACGACGCACCCTGACGAACCCTAACAACGCACCCTGACGACACAACGCACCCTAACGACGCACCCTAACGACGCACCCTAACAACGCACCCTGACGACACAACGCACCCTGACGAACCCTAACGACGCACCCTAACGACGCAACCTATCGCACCCTAACGACGCACCCTAACGACGCACCCTATCGCACCCTAACGCACCCTAACGACGCACCCTGACACACTCTAACGACGCACCCTGACGCACCCTAACAACGCACCCTGACGACACAACGCACCCTGACGAACCCTAACGACGCACCCTGACGCACCCTAACGACGCACCCTGACACACCCTAACAACGCACCCTGACGACACAACGCACCCTGACGAACCCTAACGACGCACCCTGACGCACCCTAACGACGCACCCTGACGCACCCTAACGACGCACCCTGACGAACCCTAACGACGCACCCTAACGACAGGACTCACCCTGACGCACCCTAACGACGCACCCTGACACACCCTAACAACGCACCCTGACGACACAACGCACCCTGACGAACCCTAACGACGCACCCTGGCGCACCCTAACGACGCACCCTGACGCACCCTAACGACGCACCCTGACGAACCCTAACGACGCACCCTAACGACAGGACGCACCCTAACGACGCACCCTGACGCACCCTAACAACACACCCTAACGACAGGACGCACCCTGACGCACCCTGACGCACCCTGACGCACCCTAACAACGCACCCTGACGACACAACGCACCCTGCCGCACCCTAACGACGCACCCTGACGCACCATAACGACGCACCCTGACACACCCTAACGACGCACCCTGACGAACCCTAACAACGCACCCTGACGACACAACGCACCCTAACGACGCACCCTAACAACGCACCCTGACGACACAACGCACCCTGACGAACCCTAACGACGCACCCTAACGACGCAACCTATCGCACCCTAACGACGCACCCTAACGACGCACCCTATCGCACCCTAACGCACCCTAACGACGCACCCTGACACACCCTGACAACGCACCCTGACGCACCCTAACGACGCACCCTGACGAACCCTAACGACGCACCCTGACGCACCCTAACGACGCACCCTGACGCACCCTAAAGACGCACCCTGACGAACCCTAACGACGCACCCTGACACACCCTAACAACGCACCCTGACGACACAACGCACCCTGACGAACCCTAACGACGCACCCTGACGAACCCTAACGACGCACCCTGACGCACCCTAACGACGCAACCTGACTCACCCTAACAACGCACCCTGACGACACAACGCACCCTGACGAACCCTAACGACGCACCCTATCGCACCCTAACGACGCACCCTGACGCACCCTAACGACGCACCCTGACGAACCCTAACGACGCACCCTGACACACCCTAACAACGCACCCTGACGACACAACGCACCCTGACGCACCCTAACGACGCACCCTGACGAACCTTAACGACGCACCCTGACGCACCCTAACGACGCAACCTGACTCACCCTAACAACGCACCCTGACGACACAACGCACCCTAACGACGCACCCTAACGACGCACCCTAACAACGCACCCTGACGACACAACGCACCCTGACGAACCCTAACGACGCACCCTAACAACGCAACCTATCGCACCCTAACGACGCACCCTAACGACGCACCCTAACGCACCCTAACGACGCACCCTGACACACTCTAACGACGCACCCTGACGCACCCTAACGACGCACCCTGACGAACCTTAACGACGCACCCTAACGAACCTTAACGACGCACCCTGACGCACCCTAACGACGCACCCTGACGCACCCTAACAACGCACCCTGACGACACAACGCACCCTGCCGCACCCTAACGACGCACCCTGACGCACCATAACGACGCACCCTGACACACCCTAACGACGCACCCTGACGAACCCTAACAACGCACCCTGACGACACAACGCACCCTAACGACGCACCCTAACGACGCACCCTAACAACACACCCTGACGACACAACACACCCTGACGAACACTAACGACGCACCCTAACGACGCAACCTATCGCACCCTAACGACGCACCCTAACGACGCACCCTATCGCACCCTAACGCACTCTAACGACGCACCCTGACGAACCCTAACGACGCACCCTGATGCACCCTAACGACGCACCCTGACGCACCCTAACGACGCACCCTGACGCACCCTAACGACGCACCCTGACACACCCTAACGACGCACCCTGACGACACAACGCACCCTGACGAACCCTAACGACGCACCCTGACGCACCCTAACGACGCACCCTGACGAACCCTAACGACGCACCCTGACGAACCCTAACGATGCACCCTAACGACAGGACGCACCCTGACGCACCCTAACGACGCAACCTGACGCACCATAACGATGCACCCTGACACACGCTAACGACGCACCCTGACGAACCCTAACAACGCACCATGACGACACAACGCACCCTAACGACGCACCCTAACGACGCACCCTAACAACGCACCCTGACGACACAACGCACCCTGACGAACCCTAACGACGCACCCTAACGACGCAACCTATCGCACCCTAACGACGCACCCTAACGACGCACCCTATCGCACCCTAACGCACCCTAACGACGCACCCTGACACACCCTAACGACGCACCCTGACGCACCCTAACGACGCACCCTAACGACAGGACGCACCCTGACGCACCCTAACGACGCACCCTGACGCACCATTACGACGCACCCTGACACACCCTAACGACGCACCCTGACGAACCCTAACAACGCACCCTGACGACACAACGCACCCTAACGACGCACCCTAACGACGCACCCTAACAACGCACCCTGACGACACAACGCACCCTGACGAACCCTAACGACGCACCCTAACGACGCAACCTATCGCACCCTAACGACGCACCCTAACGACGCACCCTATCGCACCCTAACGCACCCTAACGACGCACCCTGACACACCCTAACGACGCACCCTGACGCACCCTAACAACGCACCCTGACGACACAACGCACCCTGACGAACCCTAACGACACACCCTGACGCACCCTAACGACGCACCCTGACGCACCCTAGCGACGCACCCTGACGCACCCTAACGACGCACCCTGACACACCCTAACGACGCACCCTGACGACACAACGCACCCTGACGAACCCTAACGACGCACCCTGACGCACCCTAACGACGCACCCTGACGAACCCTAACGACGCACCCTGACGAACCCTAACGACGCACCCTGACGCACCCTAACGACGCACCCTGACGCACCCTAACAACGCACCCTGACGACACAACGCACCCTGACGAACCCTAACGACGCACCCTATCGCACCCTAACGACGCACCCTGACACACCTTAACAACGCACCCTGACGACACAACGCACCCTGACGAACCCTAACGACGCACCCTGACGCACCCTAACGACGCACCCTGACGCACCCTAACGACGCACCCTGACGCACCCTAACAACGCACCCTGACGACACAACGCACCCTGACGAACCCTAACGACGCACCCTATCGCACCCTAACGACGCACCCTGACACAACTTAACAACGCACCCTGACGACACAACGCACCCTGACGAACCCTAACGACGCACCCTGACGCACCCTAACGACGCACCCTGACGCACCCTAACGACGCACCCTGACGAACCCTAACGACGCACCCTAACGACAGGACGCACCCTAACGACGCACCCTGACACACCTTAACAACGCACCCTGACGACACAACGCACCCTGACGAACCCTAACGACGCACCCTGACGCACCCTAACGACGCACCCTGACGCACCCTAACGACGCACCCTGACGCACCATAACGACGCACCCTGACACACCCTAACGACGCACCCTGACGAACCCTAACAACGCACCCTGACGACACAACGCACCCTAACGACGCACCCTAACGACGCACCCTAACAACGCACCCTGACGACACAACGCACCCTGACAAACCCTAACGACGCACCCTAACGACGCAACCTATCGCACCCTAACGACGCACCCTAACGACGCACCCTAACGACGCACCCTGACACACCCTAACGACGCACCCTAACAACGCACCCTGACGACACAACGCACCCTGACGAACCCTAACGACGCACCCTGACGCACCCTAACGACGCCCCTGATGCACCCTAACGACGCACCCTGACGAACCCTAACGACGCACCCTGACGCACCCTAACGACGCACCCTGACGAACCCTAACGACGCACCCTGACGAACCCTAACGACGCACCCTGACGCACCCTAACGACGCACCCTGACGCACCTTAACAACGCACCCTGACGACACAACGCACCCTGACGAACCCTAACGACGCACCCTGACGCACCCTAACGACGCACCCTGACGCACCCTAACGACGCACCCTGACGAACCCTAACGACGCACCCTAACGACAGGACGCACCCTGACGCACCCTAACGACGCACCCTGACGCACCCTAACAACGCACCCTGACGAACCCTAACGACGCACCCTGACACACCCTAACGACGCACCCTGACGAACCCTAACGACGCACCCTATCGCACCCTAACGACGCACCCTGACACACCTTAACAACGCACCCTGACGACACAACGCACCCTGACGAACCCTAACGACGCACCCTGACGCACCCTAACGACGCACCCTGACGCACCCTAACGACGCACCCTGACGAACCCTAACGACGCACCCTGACGAAACTTAACGACGCACCCTGACGCACCCTAACGACGCACCCTGACGCACCCTAACAACGCACCCTGACGACACAACGCACCCTGCCGCACCCTAGCGACGCACCCTGACGCACCATAACGACGCACCCTGACACACCCTAACGACGCACCCTGACGAACCCTAACAACGCACCCTGACGACACAACGCACCCTAACGACGCACCCTAACGACGCACCCTAACAACGCACCCTGACGACACAACGCACCCTGACGAACCCCTAACGACGCACCCTAACGACGCAACCTATCGCACCCTAACGCACCCTAACGACGCACCCTGACACACTCTAACGACGCACCCTGACGCACCCTAACAACGCACCCTGACGACACAACGCACCCTGACGAACCCTAACGACGCACCCTGACGCACCCTAACGACGCACCCTGACACACCCTAACAACGCACCCTGACGACACAACGCACCCTGCCGCACCCTAACGACGCACCCTGACGCACCCTAACGACGCACCCTGACGCACCCTAACGACGCACTGACGCACCCTGACGACGCACCCTAACGACAGGACTCACCCTGACGCACCCTAACGACGCACCCTGACACACCCTAACAGCGCACCCTGACGACACAACGCACCCTGACGAACCCTAACGACGCACCCTGACGCACCCTAACGACGCACCCTGACGCACCCTAACGACGCACCCTGACGAACCCTAACGACGCACCCTAACGACAGGACGCACCCTAACGACGCACCCTGACGCACCCTAACAACACACCCTAACGACAGGACGCACCCTGACGCACCCTGACGCACCCTGACGCACCCTAACAACGCACCCTGACGACACAACGCACCCTGCCGCACCCTAACGACGCACCCTGACGCACCATAACGACGCACCCTGACACACCCTAACGACGCACCCTGACGAACCCTAACAACGCACCCTGACGACACAACGCACCCTAACCCTGACGCACCCTAACGACGCACCCTAACAACGCACCCTGACGACACAACGCACCCTGACGAACCCTAACGACGCACCCTAACGACGCAACCTATCGCACCCTAACGACGCACCCTAACGACGCACCCTAACGACGCACCCTATCGCACCCTAACGCACCCTAACGACGCACCCTGACACACCCTGACAACGCACCCTGACGCACCCTAACGACGCACCCTGACGAACCCTAACGACGCACCCTGACGCACCCTAACGACGCACCCTGACGCACCCTAAAGACGCACCCTGACGAACCCTAACGACGCACCCTGACACACCCTAACAACGCACCCTGACGACACAACGCACCCTGACGAACCCTAACGACGCACCCTGACGAACCTTAACGACGCACCCTGACGCACCCTAACGACGCAACCTGACTCACCCTAACAACGCACCCTGACGACACAACGCACCCTGACGAACCCTAACGACGCACCCTATCGCACCCTAACGACGCACCCTGACGCACCCTAACGACGCACCCTGACGAACCCTAACGACGCACCCTGACACACCCTAACAACGCACCCTGACGACACAACGCACCCTGACGCACCCTAACGACGCACCCTGACGAACCTTAACGACGCACCCTGACGCACCCTAACGACGCAACCTGACTCACCCTAACAACGCACCCTGACGACACAACGCACCCTAACGACGCACCCTAACGACGCACCCTAACAACGCACCCTGACGACACAACGCACCCTGACGAACCCTAACGACGCACCCTAACAACGCAACCTATCGCACCCTAACGACGCACCCTAACGACGCACCCTAACGCACCCTAACGACGCACCCTGACACACTCTAACGACGCACCCTGACGCACCCTAACGACGCACCCTGACGAACCCTAACGACGCACCCTAACGAACCTTAACGACGCACCCTGACGCACCCTAACGACGCACCCTGACGCACCCTAACAACGCACCCTGACGACACAACGCACCCTGCCGCACCCTAACGACGCACCCTGACGCACCATAACGACGCACCCTGACACACCCTAACGACGCACCCTGACGAACCCTAACAACGCACCCTGACGACACAACGCACCCTAACGACGCACCCTAACGACGCACCCTAACAACGCACCCTGACGACACAACGCACCCTGACGAACACTAACGACGCACCCTAACGACGCAACCTATCGCACCCTAACGACGCACCCTAACGACGCACCCTATCGCACCCTAACGCACTCTAACGACGCACCCTGACGAACCCTAACGACGCACCCTGATGCACCCTAACGACGCACCCTGACGCACCCTAACGACGCACCCTGACGCACCCTAACGACGCACCCTGACACACCCTAACGACGCACCCTGACGACACAACGCACCCTGACGAACCCTAACGACGCACCCTGACGCACCCTAACGACGCACCCTGACGAACCCTAACGACACACCCTGACGAACCCTAACGATGCACCCTAACGACAGGACGCACCCTGACGCACCCTAACGACGCAACCTGACGCACCATAACGATGCACCCTGACACACGCTAACGACGCACCCTGACGAACCCTAACAACGAACCATGACGACACAACGCACCCTAACGACGCACCCTAACGACGCACCCTAACAACGCACCCTGACGACACAACGCACCCTGACGAACCCTAACGACGCACCCTAACGACGCAACCTATCGCACCCTAACGACGCACCCTAACGACGCACCCTATCGCACCCTAACGCACCCTAACGACGCACCCTGACACACCCTAACGACGCACCCTGACGCACCCTAACGACGCACCCTAACGACAGGACGCACCCTGACGCACCCTAACGACGCACCCTGACGCACCATTACGACGCACCCTGACACACCCTAACGACGCACCCTGACGAACCCTAACAACGCACCCTGACGACACAACGCACCCTAACGACGCACCCTAACGACGCACCCTAACAACGCACCCTGACGACACAACGCACCCTGACGAACCCTAACGACGCACCCTAACGACGCAACCTATCGCACCCTAACGACGCACCCTAACGACGCACCCTATCGCACCCTAACGCACCCTAACGACGCACCCTGACACACCCTAACGACGCACCCTGACGCACCCTAACAACGCACCCTGACGACACAACGCACCCTGACGAACCCTAACGACACACCCTGACGCACCCTAACGACGCACCCTGACGCACCCTAGCGACGCACCCTGACGCACCCTAACGACGCACCCTGACACACCCTAACGACGCACCCTGACGACACAACGCACCCTGACGAACCCTAACGACGCACCCTGACGCACCCTAACGACGCACCCTGACGAACCCTAACGACGCACCCTGACGAACCCTAACGACGCACCCTGACGCACCCTAACGACGCACCCTGACGCACCCTAACAACGCACCCTGACGACACAACGCACCCTGACGAACCCTAACGACGCACCCTATCGCACCCTAACGACGCACCCTGACACACCTTAACAACGCACCCTGACGACACAACGCACCCTGACGAACCCTAACGACGCACCCTGACGCACCCTAAC